>NC_074715.1:48717585-48815085 GCF_947242115.1 Biomphalaria glabrata | reverse complement strand
TCAACAAATCACTCATTCAAGTCAACATATCACTCATTCAAGTCAACTAATCACTCATTCAAGTCAAAAAATCACTCATTCAAGTCAACAAATCACTCATTTAAGTCAACAAATCACTCATTCAAGTCAACAAATCACTCATTCAAGTTAACAAATCACTCATTCAAGTCAACATATCACTCATTCAAGCCAACATATCATTCATTCAAGTCAACAAATCACTCATTCAAGTCAACAAATCACTCATTCAAGTTAACAAATCACTCATTCGAGTCAACAAATCACTCATTCAAGTCAACAAATCACTCATTCAAGTTAACAAATCACTCATTCAAGTCAACTAATCACTCATTCAAGTCAACATATCACTCATTCAAGCCAACATATCATTCATTCAAGTCAACATATCACTCATTCAAGTCAACATATCACTCATTCAAGCCAACATATCACTCATTCAAGTCAACAAATCACTCATTCAAGTCAACAAATCACTCATTCAAGTCAACAAATCACTCATTCAAGTCAACAAATCACTCATTCAAGTCAACAAATCACTCATTCAAGTCAACATATCACTCATTCAAGTCAACAAATCACTCATTCAAGTCAACATATCACTCATTCAAGTCAACAAATCACTTATTAAAGTCAACAAATCACTCATTCAAGTCATGAAACGGGACCTCAAAGCAGTGGACGTTGATACTGACCATTGGGAAGACCTAGCCCCTAAACAGCACTATGTGGAGAGAGATAGTGACCAAGAAAGCTGTAGACAGCGACAAAGCATTGGCGTCTATCCTGGAAGAAAAGCGTGCCAAACGAGAAATGGCTGTTTTCTCTACCACCAAAGTGAGGGCAACCTTAACCTGCGAGACACGGGGATGGGAGTGTCTCTCCAGTATACGGAT
Organism: Biomphalaria glabrata; assembly: GCF_947242115.1. Lineage (NCBI taxonomy): Eukaryota > Metazoa > Mollusca > Gastropoda > Planorbidae > Biomphalaria > Biomphalaria glabrata. Next base: position 48,814,171 of record NC_074715.1, on the reverse strand, counting down.
CCACAGTCACATGAAAAAGTGTTCGAGATGAACCATGGTCATTCTACGACTGAAGGAGGCCGATTAGATACTTAATGGATACAAAGTGATGTGACATGAACTTGGTCAAACAATACGTTACACTGTCACCAAAGTTTTTAGCTGGGAAACTCCTCTTTTAGCTTTGTGTAGCCTGTCTGTCGAAATGTACCGTCATATTAAGCTCTCATATGCTAGAAATGATTATTGAAAATTCGATTTCAATATTGCCTCTCGCAAAGTTCTGGTGCAAGGACAACTTTTTATATTCTTATATATTTTTTATAGCAAACCGTTTTGTTTTATAATAAAATATGTAAGACGTTTTTTTTTTCTTAAAAATACACGATTTTTAAAGTGTTTACTATTGGTTAAAAAACACCAACAGGCTAGACTACGTCACGCAAGGGATGTTATATCACTTCTTAACATTTCTGCAGTTCTGTTATTTATCAAAATAAAGTTTTAACAAAAATGTCCATTTTAGTAAAAGTGAAGTACTTTCTGTACCTACAAGTGCAAGAAAGAATTTTTTTCGTTTAAAAAAAAAAAGAATGCATTTCTTTTGTAGTATTTAATTGACAATTTACAAAAAAAAAAAAAAAAAAAAGATTTAATAATCAGTGTTATGGTGTTTTTTATCATCATAAAATCTGCCCCTTAACTCTCGACGTAAGGGCGCTGTGACAGTTCGCGTAACAAAACCCCTCCACTTTTCACGGTCACCAGCTGTTCTTAGCAGGATATTAAGAGAGAAGGCCGGTCCATTCTTTAATGTTGTCCAGTCAGAACGAATCTTTCTTCGTGCATTAGACACTTGACCAAAGGGACAGAGACTGACCCTTTACCAATTCATATCCCTACAACCGTGAATTAAATGCTAAGGCCAGGCTCACTATGAACCATACCTCCATAACAATCAGGTCATTGAATACTTTAAACAAAAAATTACACTGTAATAATGATACAACAGTCAGCCTGCCGAATTAAGTCGGCAGCACTTTTGCACGCACAAGTCTATGTCGTATGGTGGAGAGTTTGTTTGTTGCTTTTTTAAAAATTGCTTGCACTCCATATGTTTTGTTCTGAGCACTTTTTAAAATCTTCCTTTTTACCTGCATTGGTTATCAATCACATGACCCATGATATGGGTGGGCCCCTCGAGTGCCGCCTCTGAGTTAGTTTTAAATCAGAAACTCTCTTTGTAATATTGTGAATACATTGTTCTGTAACACGTCTTGAAGTGCTTGTAGTATTAAGTGGATTGCCCCATAAAATACCTCAGGGCTTCGTACAACTAGAATCCGGCGCCAGTCAGTAACTTCAAGGGAAATTCCCTGGATAGTCCTAAATTCTATAAATAGCTATATCTTCTAAAAATGGAAACTGCACTAAGATTGAACTTTTAACTTTGCTAACCATTATCCTCACTTTTCTGTCTTAAAAGTTAGAAATATCCACTTAAAAATTTCTCTTACAATATTTGTATGTCTTAACACAGGTTTGGTTTGGCTTAGTACATTTAAACTGACTAGTATAACTTCAGCTATGTAAGCTGATCGTTTAGAAGGTATTTAATTAAATGGTGGACAAAGGCTTTAATAGGGTAAGTGAAGGGACGCAACTCTTTTATTTTTACAGCATTTTCACATATTGTTTCTCCGATGGATTAATGCCCTTGTCATAAGAGATACTGACATTCAACTGCAATATATATCTGCCTGCCGAACGCCAATCTATTCATTTTAAGATGCTCTGAGTCAACTTTTCAACTTTCCTCAATTCAAATTTCCATCAACTTTACAGAGTTATCCGTATCAACCTTCTTCAAATACTTAGTTAAATATCAATATGTTTCTGAAAACAAACATTGATAGTGCGAAGCTCAGAGCTTGCTATGCCCAATCTCATTTATGGACCAGTTTGGGGGGGGGGGGTATCTTGGTGATGCCTTTAGTCGCTCAGTAAATACAGCTCTGCTCGAATCGGGTGTCGAACCTCAAGTCCGTTCATAGGACCAAGTTCAAGCGTACTCTCGATCACGCTTCCAAATCAAGTCTAGGGAAAGGAACACTCTCAAACCTCTCCTGACTTGCAGCTATACCCAATTTGATATGTGGAAGGTGAGAATTCGCACATGAAAGGACTGCTGAATAGTTTTAAAAAATTAAGCATTGTGTTTGAGATTACTGCACAAGAAGAAATTTCAATTATTTTTTTTGTTGATTGGTTGAGAAACGTCATCATAAAAGTCATGTGATTAGAAATATTTCTGTAAAGAAAGCTAAACAATTAAATCTTGTTTACGATATTGAGATGGCTTCATCTTTGGCGGTAGGTTTTTAATTTTCAACATTTGTTCACCAATCATTAGAGCACGGAACGTCTTGCTTGTATTGACCAGAAAAAAAAAGTGGAAACCGAAGTCAAGGCCATCCAGGTATAACATGGCCATGGCATCGCAACTTCAGAGAGAAGACTTAGAATACTTCGATCATTGATGTAGATCTAGATCTAGTCTTGTAGATTTAGAATCTAGACCTAGATTCTATATTAGATCTAGATCTATATTTTGGGAACCAGCTGGGAAGATGCTGTGGACTTTGTCTATGACTGATCTAATTCTTCTGCGTTCTCATTAATGATTATCATGTTGGACTTGGAGAGTTCTGATAACTAATTCTAGCAGGGCCGGCCTGAGGTAATTGGAGGCTCTTAGACTTTGGCTTAGATCCCCCCCCCCAGCGCCCTAGGCAAATTAAATATGGTCCCCCCCCCCTAAATGAAATAGAAAAACAAAAACTTTAGACCGAAAGACCTTCTAGTATCTATATCTCCATCAACAATTAAGTTAAATTCGTAGAGCGCAAATGTGTTTCATGGACGATTCGTGATCACCAGACTAAAAATAACGTTTCGACATTTTAGCAAAGAAAGAAACAAAGGTCTTCTAGTATATGTAGTTTGACACGTAGATCTAAACATTCCAGAATATAACTTGAATTATAGGACAGACACAGAGCTGGGCAAGTAGACATAGAGCTGGGCAAGTAGACATAGAGCTGGGCTAGTAGACATAGAGCTGGGCAAGTAGACACAGAGCTGGGCAAGTAGACATAGATTTCCAATTTTTCGCAATTTTTTTCTCCAAATTTTTTTCTATGAATCCTGTCTAGGCTCCCACCAAACGGAGGCCCTAGGCGGCTGCGTAGTCTGCCTATGCCCATGGCCGGCCCTAATTCTAGTACCAAAGTGGTTTAAATTGTTACTGATTAGTAATCAGAGTCGAAGTTTGACTGAAGTATAGAGGATGCGATACTGTCTGTTTTCTTGTACTTCAGTCTATATCATCGTTACGCTGCAAAGCTCAAGCTAATAGCTAAGCGACCACGCAAACATATAAACTATTAGGGCAGGGCTTCTTTTTTGTGACGGTACGCACCGGTACGGCGTACCGGCACCTTTTTCAATGTGGGGAGAAATTATTACTTTTCTTGTATTGTAACGTTTATTATTTATATATTAGTAGTTAAAAGTTAGGCAATTCATTACTGAGTACCGGCGCCTAATCACTGAGTACCGGCACCTATTTATTTTTTTACAAAAAAAAGCACTGATTTAGGGCCCTAATTCCAGTATCGCAAGCTGGTCTGCTTACCGTATTTCCGCGCATATTAGCCGCGGGTTTTACAAGTTTTTACAAACGAATGGAAGCTGTGCGGGGTATAAAAAGGTGCGGGGTTTAAAACATTTATTTTACTCATAAACAAAGCACAACGGAAACTATGGACATACCGGCGGGTCTTTATACTTCTTATATTTCACTGTGAGGTTGTGAAATGTATATAGGAAATCTTTATGAACATCTCCTTCTAAACCCCAATAAAACAAATAGTACCGATGATAGTACTTTAGGTGCCGGTTGTTAACAGCAAGCCAAACTTTGCACGTACGGGGTATATAAGGGTGCGGTTTGTACGATTTCGTTTTTACTTTTTTTTTGTAATGTTTGCGGGGTATACGCGTGATGTGGGGTATATACATAAGAGGGGTATACGCGTGTGCGGGGTATATGCACGAAAAGACGATATCTCCGACGTTTTGCGGAAAATCATTACAAGAAGACGAATGAAAAACATACTTCTGTTTAATGAAGGCAACCTCTGTCTATATTATACCTAGATCTGCATTCATTGTCAGTATTTGTTTTTGTTCTCAGAGCACTACGTTTGATTAAAAAAAAAACACTTTGGCCTTGACTGAATAGGGTACTACTGGGTGTTTTAAAAAGAGTGGCCCTAAATCATCAAGCATTCATTTATTTCTAAAGCATGGTAATGGATTGAATCAGTGGTCGTATGATACAGGCGTTATCTTTGTTTAACTGGGTGTTAATTTCAATTTGTCTTATTTATTTACCGTTAAAATGGCGAATCTTCAGCGTTTTCTTTGTTCTCTGCACTTGGCCTGCCAGGTCCCCCACACTCATTGGCTGGCACTGGCGGATCCAGGGGGGGGGGGCGGTAGGACCGATCGCCCCCCCCCCCCACTCGGACGAATTTTAGTATAGAATTCACACAATTTGTATACGAATTCATTACTTATGTTAATAATATATACTAATTATTTATATTTCAACCTATTTTTAGATTATTTCTCGCCCCCCCCCTCTAGTATGTTGGCCGATTTGGTGGGGTCGGGAGGGGGCGATGGTATCAATCCCCCCCCCCCCCCCATAAACTTTGGAGTGGGGGGGGGCGGTCCAATTTCTTTGTAGAAATCACAGCTTGCTAACAGAATCAATTAAATATCTATGTGATTAAAACTTGTTATTGATATTTTAACCGATCTTTGTATTATGTCGTTCCCTGTTTGCCAATTTATATCTACTGCCCTTCCCACCTAAACCTTTTGAGGGGGGGGGCGGTCCTACTTTAATGGAGAAATCATAGTTTGTGAACAAAATTAGTTGAATTAATATATAGATTTATATTATGTCGCTCGCCTTCTTGTATCTTGGCCGTTTCGGTAAGGTTGGGGGAGGGGGAAATTGCATATACTGCCCTCCCCACTCTAGCCCTCTGAGTGGGGGGGGGGCGGTCCTATTTTTATGGAGAATCATAGATGTGAACAAAATTAGTTTAATATCTATATAATATAAACTACATATTGATATGTGAACTCATTGTATATTATGTTTTATGGAGAATCATAGTTTGTGAACAAAATTAGTTGAATATCTATATAATATAAACTACATATTGATATGTGAACTCATTGTATATTATGTCGTACCACACTCTAATCTCAAATTTTATCATTAGTAAAATTTAAATGAAAAAGGGTTGTACCAGGTGGGAGGGGCGATTCATGCAGTTAGGAAATTACAAAACAAAAACATCTGTCACTAATATAATTTATATATACTATAAATTAAATTCTTATATCGAGTCGCCCCACCCCTATTCTATAATGCCAAATGCAATCATTAGCAGAAATTATTAAAGGAGCGAGGATTAATCGTTTTCACTCTACCGCCCCTCCCATTTCCAGACAGAGTTTATGTAATTTCACATGAATTTATCATAACTATTTTAAGAAAGACTGCATTCAAAAAATTAGAATTCAAACGAAATTTTTCAGTATAAGAGTCACGATTGAGATGAGTTCTAAACCCAAATCATTTTTTCATAGTCGCCTTTTTCTAACCTTTACTCAATCTGATATTTTTCTAGTTAAATAAATTTGGGACTATAACTCACAATTTATACTTTGATTCTATTGAATATTATTTATCGAAGAATTTTTTTTCGGCGGAGATCCTCAAAGCCAAAATCTAAATATGTGGGGTATCTTATCTTTTCAAGGAACAAATCGGATTTTTTGCAATGTATTAAGGGCCTATAAATTCATATTAGAATATCTTTCAAGTACAACATTATTCAAAAGGTCATTTTTTAATAGTATGAATAATGAGTTTTAGGTCAGGAGAATACGTTTCTTCTGTGAAGTATGCAAGAAAACTCTTTTGGCGGCCCCCCCATTGATGAATAATTAGCTGTAGATGTTAGGAGAATGCGTTTCTACAGTGAAGAATGCAAGAAAACGCTTTTGGCGGCGGGGCTTCGCCCCGAACTCCATTGATAAATAATGAGTTGTATATGTCAGGAGAATGCGTTTCTACAGTGAAGAATGCAAGATAACGCTTTTGGCGGCGGGGCTTCGCCCCGAACTCCATTGATGAATAATGAGCTGTAAATGTCAGGAGAATACTTTTCTGCAGTGAAAAAAGCAAGAAAACGCTTTTGGCGTCGGGGCTTCGCCCCGAACTCCATTGATGAATAATGAGCTGTAAATGTCAGGAGAATACTTTTCTGCAGTGAAAAAGCAAGAAAAGATTTTTTGTCGCCCCGAACCCCACTTGAAAACCTTAGAGCACTGCCTCAGTTGTTTTGTTTTTCACCAAAGGTTGAGAAATGCTGCTTTTTAAAAATTCTCACATATATATATATATATACGCACGTGAATGCATAGGGTTAGGGTTTACTGGGCATTAGGGTTAGGGTTTGGAAAAAAATCGCCCCCCCCACTCAAAAGTTCTGGATCCGCCAGTGCTCATTGGGCTCGACTTTTTCCTGTGTGTGTGTGGGGGGGTGTATGTAACACAGTTTTTGTACCGCCGTCGCCAGTTACTATCAGTGACATGAAACAAGAAATAACAAGCTGTAATCAACACAAAGGACAGGGACATCCTGAAGTGTGTTTGGCTTGATGTCCGTGCCGCTGGTCACATTGAGCACTGTTAAACCATGAAGTAATGTTATATGCAACACATGTGTCCAGCTATCCATTTTTTTTTTATCTTTGAAACAGAGCGCAATGGTTTTCGAGCATTCTTTTTTGGATCACCCTGTATTGTAATACCACACAGGCTTTGATCTAGATTTAGATTTAGACATAATGCTGGGCTGTAAATTTGGTTTTCTGCAATTCCACGGGAAAACTTGTAGCCAACTTATAGAGAAGGAGGCTTCACTTTCATTGCGTAATGTGGGAAATTTTTTAAATTTTCCAACATTCGAAGGATTTGAACACTATTTCGCTACTCCCACAGAGATTCCGGAACACAATGAAGCCTACGCCTGAAAAGATCACGTGCCCATATTACCCCAAACCGAAGGACACGAGAGATGAAAAGTTTCCGACATTCACCAAGGACCTTTACGTAAGTCAATGGCGTCGCTATGGCAACCGTTCTTGTTTGCACAGCAGCGATATATCGTTCTGTATTATTTGCTTTTTCCATTTCTCAAACACATAAGATGATTTCATCGTCACCATCATCATCATCACCATCACCATCATCATCCTCACCACCACCATCATCACCATCATCATCTACATCCTGACCACCACCACCACCACCACCATCATCATCATCATCATCATCATCATCACCATCATCATCACCATCATCATCACCATCATCATCACCACCACCACTACCACCATCATCATCATCATCATCCTGACCACCACCACCACCACCACCATCATCATCATCATCATCATCATCATCATTATCACCATCATCAGCATCACCATCATCACCACTACCACCATTATCATCATCATCATCATCAATCATCATCATCATCAATCATCATCAATCATCATCATCAATCATCATCATCAATCATCATCATCAATCATCATCATCAATCATCATCATCATAGTCGTCATTATCATCTGTCCTGATTGACATAAAGGAATAAATCCTCGTTACTGTGAAGAGACAAAATCTGAGCTGGTTTTATTGTAAGACATGACTCGCTGTTAAAGGTCATCCTCCAAGGTACAGTGTAAGGAACAAGAAGAAAGAGTCGTCCATAGAAAAGCTGGCTGGACATTGTAAAAAAAATAGACCTGTCTCCCTCTTGATATCCTGCTAAGAGCAGCTGCTGACCAAGGAAAGTGAAGGAACTTGGTTACGCGAACTGTCACAGCAGTGAAAGCGCCCCCCTAGGACGAAAGTCAAGGGACAGATGATGAAACATAAGAGAAACCTTATTTTTATTAGTTAAATGTTGTCGACCCCAACCTATATGTAAGCTTACAAGGTGGCAACACTTTGTGATCAATGCATCGATAATACTATTAAGATTGCCTTGTACCAAATAAACTAATTATTGCCTTGTTCCAAATAAACTGATTACTCTTCATGTCCACCAGGGACCCCTGCGTTACATGCACTTAACATTTTCAGTTGTGTCCTAAAAACTTAGGCCCTAGGGCCTTTTCCAATCACGAACCAGAGGTTTGGAACTCATTCCCCATTGAGGGCCATCTAGACTTGCCTGTCCAGGGCTTTTGCGTATTAGCTCACACTTAATGGTTGTTAACGACATTATATAAAAGAATTATTGGCAGTAGTATGACATGCTTAAGGAATATGAATATATATATATATATATATAATGTAAATATTGTTGGTTATATATAATGAACCTGTCTTTCTGATGTATTAGGATGTACCCCTAGAGGTAATGTTCTAAATTTATTCATAAGAACATTTATAGTGTTCAAGATGTTATAGTTTGAGGTTTTTAAGGACATCTTTCTACGTTTCAGTTTTCTGCGTTCCCAGCGCCAATACCAGTCCGGCAAATCGATGACGACAAGGAGGTTGACCACAGCCAGCTTCTGAAACAGATGGCCAACCTGGGCTCAGGAAGGTTTGGAAAAGTAAAGGATTCCTTTTTTTTTTGTATCAGCATGAATATGCTAGCCCTACTTGACCTAAAGCCCTACTAGACTGTAAATCCTTTTAGATGATAAACTCTACTGGACAGTAAACAGCTAGCCCATTGATTGCGCTGGTGGATAGTGAACAATAGTTTATTGATTGCGGTGGTTGATAGTAAGCCATAGTTGATTGATTGTGCTGGTGGACAGTTATCCATAGTTGATTAATTGCGCTGGTGGATAGTAAACCATAGCTGCAGGGGCGGACTGGATGTCAAAATTGGCCCAGGCATTTCTATACGATTTTGTATATCATATGATGGGTCTCCAAATATGACACTTATATAGCCCCTAATATATGAGAATATTATAAAACCTTTAACAATTTAATGCGTGCCGTAGTGGCATTCATGAGGCCCTTTAGGCCCATCTGAGTACTGGCCCACCGGGCATTTGCCCAAATGCCCATATAGCCAGTCCGCCCCTGCATAGTTGATTGATTGCGCTAGAGGATAGTAAACCATAGTTGACTGTAATGCCTTATTTGATTGTAAGCCCTAATATTCTGCTTGCCTCAAGCCATATGCGTCAATGACTTAGTATAATAAGTTAATTTTCAAATTGACTCGTGTTTTGCTAGGTGCCATAAATAATTGTGTCAAGTTTCAACTTGATCCGAGAAATGGGTGTGGGAGAAAGAACGTGTTTACCTCTTTTACCAGACAGTGAGTTGCTATAAACTTTTGTAATAAAATTCACCTTCACCCTCACTGACCTATATCTTATCATTCAGACGTTCACGGTGATGCCCAAAGATTTTACCAACTACGCTTGTACCATTGTGCCTAAGCAAAGCTCCAAGCTAATGGTCGCACTGACCCGAGTTGAGACCAGCAAGGTGGATTACCTGGACATTCTAAGGGCCACAGATCCTTTCATACTGGACGCGAAAGAGCCTTCCCCCTTCATTTGTAAAATATTGTTACGGTTTCGTAGCCTACTACCTTATCAAGTGGTAAGATTTTGTTACGGTTTCAGTAGTGAAAAAAACAACAACCTGTAAATTATTATAATTAAAGGCACGGTGGCTAAAAGGTAAAGAGCTAGGCTTCCGAATCGAGGGGTTCCGGGTTCGAATCCTTATGAAGACTGGGGTTTTTAAATTTCGGAATCTTTAGATTGCCTCTGAGTCCACCCAGCTCTAATGGGTGCCGGGCACTAGTTGAGGAAAAGTATAGGCGGTTGGTCGTTGTGCTGGTCACATGAAAGCCGCGTTAACTATAGGCCACAGAAACAGATGACCTTTACAGCATCTGCCCTAGAGATCGCAAAGTCTGAAAGTGGGGAACTTTTTCTAACTTAATTCTTAATTATTATATTTTTTTTTATCTGATTCGATTATTAATTTATGGGCCCTTCTGTTCTCAAGTCCTGGCAGGACATGAAGAGGTTAAACAAGTTGATTCCGGAGCGTCAAAGTTTGCAACAGGCCGTGCATGTGAATGTTTTAGGGCTATCTGATAGGGCAGCTTCCTTTCTCCTTCTCTTGTCAATGTTTTATAAATAAATGACCTTCACCCACTTCTGGTTTATGTTTCTATATACATCAATATTGAAGCCAAAATAATATATTATATTATATTATATTATATTATATTATATTATATTATATTATATTATATTATATTATATTATATTATATTATACATAATAGTGGAGGCGAGGTGGCTGATCGGTAAGGCTCTTTGCTTCCGAACCGTGGGTTCCGAGTTGGAGTCCTGGTGAAGACTCGGATTTTTACTTTCGGTATCTTTTAGTTGTGGACATGTAATGGTGGTTGGTGGTTGTTAATCGTGGGCCACAGAAATAGATGACTTTTACATTACCTGGCCCATAGATCACAAGGTCTGAAAAGGGACCTTTACTTTTTCTTTTACTCCACTCAATAATATTTGAATGGTTGATCTTCTGACAGGAGCACTATGTATTTGTGAGTGAGTACTGGATCGATGCTCTTTCCATGTGTAAATATCTTCAAGACCTCGGCTTTATGAAGGAGGGGAAGACTAGGTACAGAACTTTCAATATTCATTGTTACCTCCCTTACCACACCGCCATAGCACAAGCTTCTAGTACATAAAAGTACATGTATTTCATAATTCAGTGTTTAGTGCATGATAATCAACTTTAGAACATGTGACCAACCATGATACTTCGTTTTGGCGTTAAACACTTTATAGCATGATACTTTGTTACTGAACTTATGCATTGAAATATAGTGCCGATAGTACTAATATGTTTGACAATGATTCGTGATCACCAGACTAGAAATAATGTTTCGACAAGGGTCATCTAACATATGTATCTAGTCTAACAAGTAAATTTAAACATCCGCGAATGAATTTTTATACATACTAGAGACTCGGAGCTAGACAAAGAGCCATAAAGTTCTGCTATGTTTGGAATTTGATCCATGTTTCTCCCCCCCCCACCCCCCACCAATTGGAGGGCTCAGGTGGCTGCTTAGTTTGCCTATGCCTAAGGCCGGCCCAGAGTAGAATATTGACACGAAGACAGGACCGCCTATTAGTGGAGGTACTTGGTTCTCACAGCACTAGGCTGCTTTTAGGAATAACATGTTCGATTAGATAGTTAATGGAGATTTTATGGAAATACTAAAAAAAATGTACATTATAAAGAGGCTAAAGAAGTATTTCAATAAGAGCGTCGTACACCACACAACTCTCTCTCTCTCTCTCTTTTTCCAGAAAAAATCTCTTCTCTATATAACAAAATTCTGAGCTTCTTTTTTAAGCAAAATCATGTCACACACACTCAAACTAAAACTAACTCAAAACAAACATTATATTTACCTTATACATACCCACTACGTTAACTTGTCCAGAATCTTACCCTTTCATAATAACTGGACACTGTTAAACAGCAACATTCTAGCCCTAACTTTAGAATTCACAATTAATTAACTACCAATAAGTAATTGGCTTATCGATAATTAAAAAAAAATGATTCGTGTTTTGGTAGGTACAATAAATAATTGTTTAAAGTTTTAATTTGATCCGGGAAAGGGTATAGGAAAGAAAACGTGATCATTCATCTATCGGAACAAAACCCTACATATTCAGCCGTATCTGTGAATACTGAAGGGTCAATTTTCCTTGTTGGTATTAAACAAAATAATTAATTACCAGTAATTAATATACTAATCTTTTTAATTTTTTAAATTGATTCATGTTTTGTATATGCCAATGAATAATTGTGTGAAATTTCAACTTGATCCGAAAATGGTTGTGGACAGTGGACGAAATAACTTACAAACATTTTACCAGACAGACAAATAGAGAGAGTTAATATAAGCGCTGTAAAAATGAACTGAAGCGATCGTCTTTATGACATAATTCTCTTATCTTTCTCTTTCTTTTCTATAACATAATCAACAATGATAATATTTGTTCCTTTTTTTATATTTCTTTCCCCCCAGATTTTATTTGATGGAATTAGCAGATGCCGTCATGTACATACACAGTCGAGGCATGATCCTCAGGTAACTGACTATCTCTTCCATGGTTCTGTTGTGAGAATTCAATTGACTTCCATTTTTTAGTTGACAAAACCTTTCTCTAATCGCTATATCCTTCAAATGTGGTTTCTTGTGCAAGCACTACAGAGTACCTTGGGGAGAAGGCTGAGGTAGCATATTGTTTAAAGCTGATAGTACAAGACAAACAGCTGACTGGTTGAAGCTTTGGGTAGAGATAAAGACAGCATACTGGTTGGGCTGAAGGAACAGGTCAAGGTAGCATATTGGTTGGGTTGAAGGAACAGGTCAAGGTAGCATATTGGTTGGGCTGAAGGAACAGGTCAAGGTAGCATATTGGTTGGGCTGAAGGAACAAGTCAAGGTAGCATACTGGTTGGGCTGAAGGAACAGGTCAAGGTAGCATATTGGTTGGGCTGATGGAACAGGTCAAGGCAGCATATTGGTTGGGCTGATGGAACAGGTCAAGGCAGCATATTGGTTGGGCTGAAGGAACAGGTCAAGGTAGCATACTGGTTGGGCTGAAGGAACAGGTCAAGGTAGCATATTGGTTGGGCTGATGGAACAGGTCAAGGTAGCATACTGGTTGGGCTGAAGGAACAGGTCAAGGTAGCATATTGGTTGGGCTGATGGAACAGGTCAAGGCAGCATATTGGTTGGGCTGATGGAACAGGTCAAGGTAGCATATTGGTTGGGCTAAAGGAACAGGTCAAGGTAGCATATTGGTTGGGCTGATGGAACAGGTCAAGGTAGCATATTGGATGGGCTGATGGAATAGGTCTGGGCAGATTACTTGTTGGGCTGACTGAACAGGTCAAGGTAGCATACTGATAGGTCTGAAAGAACAGGTCTGGGCAGCATACTGTTTTGCTTAAGGAACAGGTCTGGGCAGCATACTAGTTGGCTTAAGGAACAGGGCAGCATACTGGTTAGGATGAAGAAACAGGTCTGGGCAGGATACTGATTGGGCTAAAGGAGCAGGTCTGGGCAGCATACTTGTTGGGCTGAAGGAACAGGTCAAGGTAGCATACTGGTCGGGCTGAAAGAACAGGGCAGCATCCTGTTTAGCCGAAGGAACAGATCAAGGCAGTGTTCTGGTTAAATATAAAAAGGGGCTCCTATGAGATGTTGAAAAGAAATATGTTAGGACAGACCAGGTATAAAATTCAAAGCACAAACTGCTTTGATAGATCCTATGGAATATAAGGCATATCCCTTTAATAATACGTTCATAACTTTAAAACTTTGATTTGAGATCCATCTTTATACTTAGAATAAAAAAAAACTTTTTTTCAAAAAGTAATCAGCCTAGGATTTCTTTGGGCAATAGCGCAAATTCTATCATCACTACCATATAAATATAAAATACAAATATACATACATGCGCTTTATACTCGATAATTAAAAGACAAATAGTTCATGAAAAAATCAAAAACATCTTTTTTTTTTCATCAGACGTCTTTCCCTTTGTTCACTTCTGATCGAGCCCAGCGGCCATCTCAAGTTAACCCCTTACTCTCTGTGTGAACAAAATCTGGACTGCGGTCAACCATGTAACATGTTGGTCAAGATTTGTGGTGACCAGTTCTACGCATCACCTGAGGTATTTCTTCAACTTGTTAAATGTGTTGAAATAAAAAAAAAATAGATAACCAATTTTTGATTAGATCGTTTACATTTACTATGCAAGGGAGTTAACAAATTAAGCCTTCATATTATTAATGGTAGTTTCCCTTTGTATAATTTCAGGTTGTATTTGGGGTTGATGTTCAGTATGCGGCTGATTGGTGGTCATTTGGTGTAATTGCCTTCCAGTTGTTGACCGGTAGGGTAGGTGGACATATCATTCTAGATCTTTTTTTTTTAAATTGCTGTACATATATTTTCCTACCTTATCTATTTTATCTGTGAATAGACCTTGATTTAAATGATTTAACTGTATAGAATTTAACCATTGTTATCTAGAGAGAGAGAGGGTAGTCCTTAAGGGAATGCAGGCACGACATGGCCTAAAATTGTGCCGATGTGCCTAAAATCAAAACCAAACCAAACATATATTAATGACCTGGTTATTTTAGTCTAAGGATGTTTCTTCCTCAGCTTCCATTCACGGGGCGTACCCTTGGTGACCTCGGCAAAGCAATCACTGAGGAAAATGTTGAGTTCCCCAACACAATGTCAGGAGAAGCTGTTGCTTTAATCAAATACGTGAGTCCTTGAATGTTGTCTTTGAAATGACTTGTATTCAAATTGTTATCATAATTATTTAATTGTTATTACTATTGTTATACTTGCTCTGGGAGAGAAGTTTCATTGTTTTAAAGGCTCAGCAAAACCAACTCTATTTGAGTCCTATCTTTTAAAATTACTAGTCTATAAGTAAAGTAATTAAAGTTCCCCTTTCAGACCTAGTGATGTAAAGGTCATCTGTTTCTGTGGCCCGACAGTTAACGAGGGAGTCATGTGGCCAGAACGTTAGAGCTGGGTGGATTCAGAGGTGCTCTGAAGATCCCGAAAGTAGAAATCCGGGTCTTCACCAGGATTTGAATCCTGGACTTCCGATTCAGAAGCCAAGCGCTTTACCACTCAGCCACCGTGCCTCCTTACTAGTCTATATCAGGACTCAAACTCGAGCTCTCTTTTCTCCAGTCAGGAAGCTAACAGCTTAGCACATCCCACACATAAAGTAAAAACATTGTCTCTTATGTGTAAGTTTAAGATTTCGAACAGAAAGTTTAGGCATGGTTTCTCCATATTGCCTAGCAAGACAAACATTGAAAAATTACTTTACTTTAAAAAGACAGTACCCTCTTTATGCAACTTATAGAGCGAGTGTTTTGCTCTTAATAAACGAATGATCCCCTCCCCCTCCCCCTTCCCCTAAAAAGAATCCAGATTAAGCGAATGTATAGATTTACTAGGCATTATAATATTCTAATGACAGGCCTTGAGATCTAGACTAAAAATTTTCCTGAAAAATAGTTTATTAACCTGTTGATTAAATATGGCCTTTATGCGGAAATGCCGAAAGACTTATAGTCCATACCAGATAAATAATTCCTAGTCCTCTAGCCAAATTTAGATTTTTTTCTTTTTTTTTAAATTTGAAAAGTGATAACGGTCAAACTAGACTTTTTCCCGTGTGGCTAACGAGCTAGTCATTCTTTTCTCAACGATATACATAAACCGTCAAATTTCTAGGAAAATCGTTAGAGCCATTTTCGAGTTCCTTGTCCAGGATTTTCCCACCTAGAACTTTCCACGAAGTAACGAACTGAATATAGGTATTATAAAAAAAAAGAAACTTTTTAACGACTAACTTTAAGTTTATTTTTAGCTAACCTTCCTGACCATCTGAGAATAACTGTCGTCCTGTATTAAGATATAACTGTGTAATATTGCAGTTGCTGCACAAGGACCCTAGGCGCCGTCTCGGCTTCAGCCATGATTTCACCACCGGAAGTGAGTCTGGCTCAATGGCCATAAAGAGCCATCCGTTTTTCCAGGGTATCGCTTGGTTGAATGTGCGCAACACACTGATTACACCACCCGTCCAGCCTCTGGCCAGTAAGTTAGAGCGAATGCCATTATTTTAACACGTGTTCTTTTTTTTTTTTATTGTGTGTCCCCACATTGACATTGCTGCGAAAATTTTTTTGACGCCTTTAGTCTCAGATTGACTAACGATC
Organism: Biomphalaria glabrata; assembly: GCF_947242115.1. Taxonomy (NCBI): domain Eukaryota; kingdom Metazoa; phylum Mollusca; class Gastropoda; family Planorbidae; genus Biomphalaria; species Biomphalaria glabrata. The sequence goes on along the minus strand of NC_074715.1, from coordinate 48,798,163 downwards.
AACTCATAGAAATAAGGGTATTGTTTGGATATCAGCTCTGGTCTATATATATATGTATGTTGTTACATACACAGTAGTTCCAGCATCCACGCAGCCGATGTAACCAAAGCAAGGGAGGTAACCGTACAACTTTAGGATCAGCTTCATTGTAAGTTCCGTCTGCCTATAGGTTATCAGCTCTTCATTTTTTTCTTAAGGTCGGGTTTAGCCGAGACCAATCGCTATAAAAGGCTTGAGCAAGTGACCAGTAACTTCTCAACATTTGGGCAGCGGAGACCATCAGCTATTTGCCATGTCACAGGTCTGTACGAAGTGGCAACGAGCTATTGGTCTCTACGTTCCACAGGTTGTGACGTCACAGGTCAGTGTTGAGGCCTTCTATGAAGAATGGCCTTGGATTAGCCGCCAGCCCGAGCTGGTTGGAATTAAAAGTTTCCCTTCTCCTCGGAGTGATTTCATAAAGTGAAAACAATTCTCACTTAGTTGCCGCGAGCACCGTAGCTCGTTTATCACCTATCCTGATGTTGTTCCATCTTCTTCCAGGTATAATCCAACTTGGTATTTGATGTCTTAACCCAGTAACCTAACCAGGTGCTTCTAGTGCGATTTCATTTTATTAAATCTTTCTGTCACCAAACCTTAAAGTTGGTACCATACAGTAGATTCCCTGTTTTTGATATTTGAATGTAGTTTGTGAATCATGATTAGGAAGGTGAACACTTTTAACCCTGAGCTAAGTTACTTGATAGCAGTCAGTTAGAGCAGTCAGAGTTAGAGCAGTCAGAGTTAGAGCAGTCAGTTAGAACAGTCAGTAAGAACAGTTTGAAAGGAGCAGTCACTTAACTCTCTCTCTCTCTCTCTCTCTGAAATTATTTACCACATTCTGGTGGAATCAACGCTATTATCGTCAGTTATGAGAGAAAGAGTTAAGAAAGTTATGAAATTTGTACCAGTCAATAAGTTAGTATAATAAGTATTTCTATAGAGGATAAATTATGATTATTCATGGATTTTGTATCATATTTCCTATGTGGTGTTGTTATTATTTTATGGTGGTGACACGTTCAAAGAAGCAAAATTATTTGTTAAAACTTAACATTGAAAATTTATTTTACATCAGTTTATTGCAAATAATCTTCAAGGCTGTGTGGTTATAATACTCGATAAACATACTAGAATAAAACTAGTATAAACAATTTATGAACTTGAAGGCTCAGGTTCGAGCCTGCCAAAAAAAGAACAACAACATAAATGTACTTTTTGAGCAATTCCGGAATATTCCAAAACACTAAACGACAATTACACAATAATATTCTTTGTTGCTATAGTAAACTATTTACTATATCAAACAACTTATGTGTTGTTGTTTTTTTTTTGTTTACAGTGAAAGCTGAAAATAAAAGAATAAATCTCAGGAAATGTCCAGCAAATGTCGTTACGAAGTAGACATTTCTGATAGAATAGCGACAAATTTGACGCAATCACTTTTGCATCATTACCTTTTTTTTAAATTATATTTCTGTGTTTCTAAAATCGTTTATAAAAAGCACACTTCGACTCTTAATAAACTGAATAAAATAAGCTGGAGTGTTGAATACCACTTTTCATGTAGAGAGTGATATAGTATTGGTCATTTTGTGTCGTTTTGCAATAGTAGTTCAGCGGTCCAGCGCCTGGTCACTGGCGGGCGTTTAGTGTCAATGTGGACCAAAGACACCAAGCAAGGCCGGCCATAGGTCAATTTGACTGATTGGTCAAATTGGTCAGGGGCACCGCAATTCACATGAAGTCTATCACTATCAGACATGGCTCTTGTCACAGGCTTTTAAAGTTGTAGGACTTCAAGGGTTAACATATTTAGATAGGCCTAACTTTAATTAACCCGCTGACACCTATAGTGTTTGAATTTCTTCCTATGCATTCTGTATAAAAAAAAGTTCATATAATTATCTAATTAATAGAAATAGTTGTTATTGTTAAAACAAAATAGAAGAGGGTACTCGCAAGCATCCATAAAATTGGGGTCCGCAATTTAAAAAGCCGGCATTGACACAAAAGGTTCACAGGTCATCATAAGACTCTTGTGCATTGCTTCAAAAGAACAAAACAAAACAAAACAAAAAAAAAACAAAGGGAATTCTGCTGTGAAAGAAACACTGTTTGCCCTCAAGGGAAAATCTAAATGTGTGTAATCAGAAAATAGACCGTATGCGTGTTCATGCGCTTATGTTAGGGTAGCGAATAGAATTAGAAAATAGTTTTAGTGTGTAGTTATCTAGAACCTAAATCGACCATCGGCTATGTCTGCACTGGTCGTGGCAAAATATATGGGTCGCAGCTGGGACGGCGTATGAAAAACAGCCTTATTATTATCTAGAACCAAAGAGAGTTGCTGGGATTATATATCAAATTACAAGTTTGAGTGAGAGACACATAGGAAAGAATAGAATTACAACAAGACACAGCGACATTCTCTCTTGTTCAGAATTAGTTTTTAAAAGAAAGTCTTATCAAGGTTTTGAGTGCCCGAGTAGCTGTGTTAGACTCTTGAAGCCGACATGAGAAAATAACAATGTCTACAGGACACCACAAGACACCAACCTAGGCTCTCCAAGACAGTGTCTCAAATACGAAAACCTTCTTTGCACTTTGAATAAAATCTCACACATCACAAGCTTAGTTCAATTCAGAGGGTATGACATTGATCAGTCGGCATCAAAATGTTTGAATTTAAACTTCTCTGAACTGTTGTCAGCCCAACGTCACTGCATTATACGCTAAAGACTTGAAGACTTTATTTTTTAATGAAACAAGTTATTTATTTAGTTCCAAGAATGGATCTAAATCACACCTAACGACTAACATCTAAACTACAGCATCTATGACATCTATAACAACAAAGATAAACGTAATTTCAAGATTGTTCAAACTGACAACTTAAAGACATTATAGAACAAAATCCTAAAAAAAAAACAAAAAAAAAAAAACATTCAAAGGTCATTTAGGGTCAATCTAAAGTTCTAAACGACAAAATGAAGACTAACTAAAAGACTATGTTAATAAAAACTAAAAGTCTGTATGGAGACCAACTTAAAGACTATATGGAAACTAAATGGAAAACTACTAAAAGACTACATGGGAACCAACTAAAAGATTATATGGAAAAACAAAAAGGCTACTTGGGAACCAACTAAAAGACTATATTTATACTAGTTAAAAGACTGATACATGGATACAAACTAAATGACCACATGGAGACTAGCTAAAAGACCTTATGTGGAAAGGAACAAAAGGACTACGTTAAAAATAAACATAGAAGCCCTACTGACCATAACTTGAAGACAACACTGCACTAATGTACTTTAAACTATTGAAGTATAAAACTATTTAGAAAATTAATCTGTAAGACTACAGTACCGAAAATTATGTTACGCGTCTAATCTGCAAACCAACTTGACGACCTAAGAACGGCATTAGAAGACTTTTGTGAATATTCAATGACTACCTAACCAACGATCATGTTATTATCTCATGTTGTAGTTATCAGATCGAAGCAAGTCTCACCCTTATGTAAGAGGTCAAGAAACAAATATAGACTGGTTGCTAAAGTTCACTCTACAATTAGCTCTGGGGATTAATAACATAATACAAGATAAAATGACACCTATTAATCCGTTTCGGCCATTGTCTTCTTCCCAGATTTAGCAACCAATACATCTACAGCCTGGAGCGTAGTGCACGCATATGTAACTTAATGTCAGTCAATCGTTCTCAACGGTTCATTGGTCTTAATGACATTGTTCTATTTTGGGCTGTCAATGAAGGCGGGTAGCCTTGGTGCGTGTGTGTGTGGTGGGTATAGGTCAAGAGGTCGGACCACCATAATGTCCAAGTTCAAGGTAGCAGAGCGATCTGTTTATTAATCCACATTGGTTTGACACGAGGTGTTGAAACTCTCCGAGTGTCTCCAACAGATGGATCGGTTTCAAATTGTTTTTGGTTTTATTTTAGGAAGCGATATGTTACGTAGAACGTCAGGCAAGGGACATAACTGGGATTACTGGCACTTAGTGAATACGAGACAGCGTTTGATGGCCGGGGTAGTAGTAGAGAGATAGACAGCACTGTCTACCATAGTTTGGTACGCTTACCCCTCAGGAGTTTGAAAGGGTTACACGTAGCTCCTCTGTTGTTGTTTTTTTAAATACCCATTTATTATGTTTGGTTAATAAATTAAAATTCAGTATCATTAAGTTTTAAATCACAGCTGTTATTGATATTGTATTTTATACTAATCACATTCGGGGGGCATTCCTGGGCCTTAGATAAGGGGTCATGGGTGGCCCATGCGTCATGGTCCCTCTCTCGAACTTGTTGATGAGATCCAAAGGAACGCTTCGCGTTACATTTGGCACCAAATCAGTTGCAGAAGCTGCCGGAGGGAATTTCACAGTTGATACTCCCAACGCCAAGGTTGTTTCCTGAAGTCTTGTTACCGCAAGGCAGCGGGGGTTTGAAGTCAGTGTACCCCTAAATGAATAGCCTTACTAGGCTGACGAGCTCCATCGACCCGAAGCTCCCGGTTTTATGGCGCCATGTATCCACCTTCACCCCTTCACCTGTTATTAAGAGCAGTTTCGTCGGGCTTAATATCTAAGCCATAGGAGCAGGCCAAGTACTGGACTTGGTTGTCAGAGGCTATCTGAGACGCATGCATTTAGGAGTATTTTATAGACAATGGAAGCTTATCCCCATTGACACCCCCGGCCATGACAACCTATGAAACCAATTAATCACATCATTCGTGTATGTATCCTGCCGTGAAGGGTATCCAGTGCTATAAACATCTTCCCTTTTCCAACTTTATATTTACCTAAAGTTGTTTTTTTAGCATTTGTAGACATGAAGTCGAAAAAAAGGAACAGACTATTCGAAGGGGAACCGCATCTTAGATTAAAATTAACAATCTGGGAACAAAATTATGTTAATTATCTCCAGTGGAACAATTTTCTTCACATTGCTCCAAATAAATCATCATAGATGTTATTTATAATACAACTTTTGGTTATATTTTATTAAGAATAATTTTATTTTTCGTTTATTATTATCGTGGTTAAAGACCAAAAATAAAAACTGTTTTGTTATTATTAAAATAAATCCTCTGTGATTTTTAATGTGCAAACAGCTTCACATACAAAATCCATTCAAATACCTTTTTACTAATACAAAAAGTACATCTGAAAAAAAAATGAATAAAAGCTTAATAAAAAGGCAAAAGCACGAGGTTTCCTAGGATGCTAATAGCTCGACAACTGACGTCAAAAGCTAAAAAGCTGAGGTGTCCTATTTAAAAAAAAAGAGTAGTCTGGTCTACGAAAACCCTTGAAGGGGCACACGTTTGTCAAAGGCTTAGAAAACCAACCAGTTTAAAAAATGCTTTACCTGTTTCGGATGACCCCTCAGATTCTGAAGACGGCTAACACCACATCCAAGCCCAAACCTCCCTAAGACGTGGGGGTGGTAGGGCAATAAGCAGCTCAGGGCCCCAATCCGGGACCATCGAGACCACCGAAAGACAGATTTGATAAATAGATCTCATCATCTCATATCTGCCTGTGGTCCCTCTGGGGCATGGGCCACCAACCAGCCTCCTCCAGGCATCCAGCTCTCCAACTGTCCCCACGTCTTGCCCATCTGCCTGGCGTCTGCTTCCAGATCGTGCCGCCATGCATTCCTGGGCCGACCCATCTTATATATTTGTACATATACATATATACATATTTGTATAAAGTCTTACTTTAAATTGTAGCAGCTTTTCAATGTATTAATTATGATTATAAATAAATATTCCAGAACACTCGACCTCGATGTGGAAATGTCATTAAATGGTAAGACAAATTTTTTTTTTCATTTCTAATCCACTACGTGTCAGTCGATGAGGGTCTAAGAGGATCCCAATTCGCAAAGGGAATCAGACCTTACAGTTTAATAGTAGCGCTACTTCTGTAATGAACGGAAATGTGGATCTCAAGTTTCTGTTTACATTTCAATGTTTCTCAAATGTTTTGTATGTTACGGTTGTTCCTTTAGATTGAAGATAATCTTCTTCCTAGCCCAAACTTCCCACAGGATGATGGGGGACGGCAGCGGGCAGGGCTTGAATCCGGGACCATCGAGTCGCCCAAACGACAGTCCAGAGCGCACACCAACACCCACCAATGCAATTGTTTTAGGTTTAAAAAGTGCAACACTTGCGTACTAACGGTGATCTGAACAAAGTAAAGTAAAATGAAAAAAAAACAAATGTGCATTATCTTCTAAGTTTCAATCTAATGGCCTATCATTGGAATATTATAAAGTAGATTCTATACATTTGCGTTACCAGATGTCTTTCTCTGTGGGGAAGTGGGGGGGGGGGGAAGAGGGGCAAGGTAAAAAGTGTTTTATTGTTTTTTAATATCACATTCATTGGTGATTAAGGGAAAAAAATATCGCTCTATTAGGTTTAAAGAAGATATTGTCTTTAACAGAAAAAGCATTTTAAAAGTTTTTCTTGTTTAGGCATACTTATATAATACAGACGTTACTTCATGAAAGAAGATGATTACGTCCTACGCGTCATGCATTTAGTCATGCATATTAACCAATTACTTAAATTCTGCCAAGTCACTGGTTTTCCTGGCTAGCTCAGGCAACCCATTCCATGCTCTAATAGCACTAGGGAAGAAGGAGTATTTGTACAAATTTGTCCTAGCATATATGGAACAAGGAACGTACCTTTATCTTTGTGTCTTTCAGAGTATTTTATTAAATTTTGTTTTTGTATTTGAAGATTATGGTTCAGTGTTTTATGTATAATTGCTACTTTACTTTTAAGTCTTCTGTCCTGAAGGCTTTCTAAATTTAGTGATTTTACTAAAGGTGTTACTCTAGTCAAATGTGGATATTCGTTTGCTATGAATCTCACTGCTCTATTTTGTGTCTGTTCCAGTTTCTTAATATTTTCTTGAGTTGAGGGGTCCCAAACGGAGGATGCATATTCTATTATTGGCGCATACTTCCGATATTACTTATATAACACGTTCAATTCCCAAAATAACTTTATGTCGAGAGCTAAATTTAGATTCTATCTATACTATAGTTAAAATGATTAAACCAAAGAAAAAAAAAGGTTATCCATTGATCTTTGTGACGTTTGGTTTGCTTCACGCGACAATGAACGTGAGAGCAGAATTCGACTTAAACTCTTGATGTATCAATGAGGTTGTTCCGACGTTCTTCCATGTCACGTGGTAGGGTTGTTTACATTTATGGCCTCATTGGTTTTTATTGTTATTTGAATTTAAAAATGGTCTAGATCTGAATATCTTAAAAAAGTATGTTACAATAATTCTCTAGATCTAATCATCTAATCATAGGAAGATTTTATTTTTATTGTCATTAACCACGTGACTTGGCTTAAAGTGATTCAGAGATACGGAAAAACTCCTTATGAAGCGATGAGCTTATCACGTGATGGAGCTTGTTAAATAATATGGAATTTTAAAAGTCGAGGGTCTGGTCACTGATAGGGATAAAAGCTTTCAGCTGAGCTTTTTTTTTTTGGAGATAAGTAGCTGCTACTTTTTTCGAAATTGAACGAGATTCAAAGGGAAAAATTAAAGAGAGGAATGGAGAAAGACTTTCAACAGATCTTGTGTGGTGCCCCAACGGTCCAGCAGACTAATTGATAGCTGACGGTGAAGGTGCCTTGGCAATATGGTAATCATAGATCTCCAAAGGATACATTCTGTTATAACGAATAAAAGACAATAGTCAGCTAATGACTTCGAAAAGAACTTTTACACAGACCACTGTTTATTTGTTTCGATTTGAAACCCAAAGAAAATCTTCCGTAGAAGAAAGCGCAGATGATAACAATAATGACCTCTAACAGACAAGGGCTTCCTTTGTATTTAATGTGGCAAAATTAGTGGGTCATAGCTGGGTTCTCTTATCCTCGCGAAATTTGGAATTTTCTCCTAATCTTTGGACTCAAAGAGGAACATCTTTTTTTACTCAATTTCCTTTCGTTTTTTTTTTTTTTTTGAAGCGTCGAAGAGTACAGAAAAGTCAATGTATCTCCATCCTCAACATCTCAAGTCCTTTGCTTCAACATCCATAAGTTTACATTTGAAGATCAACACTGCCTAATTCTGAAAACCAGGCATCGCCATGACATCTTTTCAATTATACTAAAATGTTTAAGGAAAAAAAAAAGTAAAAATAAAAAAGAAAGATGACATCAATTTAATAAATACATGTTGTTGTTTTTTATGTCTTAGTTGGCAGTATTAAACAGTCACGTGGGACGTATACTTTTAGAATAGACAATTTTATTTGTATTGTCATTAACGATTCTTCTAAGGAGAAAATGTATAGGTGGTAATGTATAGCACTATACTAGTTTGAATCACGGTAAAGAATGAGATTATGATCCTTAAGGACATACCCTCATATATGTAGGCATATTTATCAGTTCCTAGTGGAGAAAGCTTGGACTCCCCCCCCCGCGCCTTACGCTGTGACGGAGTACTAACCATCTATATTTTTATTTTTCATCTTTTCCAGTTTTTTTTTGTTTTTGTTTCTTGAGAAAATTGTACTGTTAAAGTAAAAATTATAAAGTTCTGTCAACATGTTTCCTTTAGGCCCCTATTCTTCTTTTTTTCTGATTCAATAAAAAAAAAACCTATGCGTCTATTTGTCCAACTGTTATTTTATTTATCTAAAGCAGTGTTTCCCAAATTGTGTTTCAATGAACCCTAGTGTTCCACAAAGCCTAAATAGGTGTTGCATGAGCTACTGGAATAATCAACTAGTAGGCTACCACGTGAATTAATCTCTATAAAGTATAAGCGAAGTGTTCTGCTAAATACTCAGAATGTGCGAAGTGTTCCATCAAGGAAAAAGTTTGGGAACCACTGATCTATAGTTCTTTGAACAAGCACAAAGAAAGTGAAAAAGCGAATAGAGTAACACTATAACACAGTTCTTGACAGCGCGACAGCTTTAATTTATTACACACTTGAACACATTACAACACACCAACTCTACTCATCAATATGACACAATACATGCTATGAAAACAACACACCGGGTGTCACTGTGAAAGACAAATTCATTCTAGTACCTTCTTCTTTTTAGTTCCTTCTTCCTTCTAGTTCCTTCTTACTTTACAAAACGCATGACGTAGCACACAAAAAACAACGAGGTTAAGTAAATCCATTAGTAACACTGCGTAGCCCTGGTGTGATGTCATCACGTCTCTCTGGGGAGGATCGATAGCCTTGATGAATGCATCCCCTGCACACAGAAACGTCACGACGTCACTCTACTTGGTTAGCGGTTTGAATCTCGGCTGGAGAAAAAAACAAAAACAAAACGTGAAGATAAGATAATTGTATTGGTCCAAACAAATGGATATTCAGTTTGTCTACAAATTTGTCCAAATCAGCACTATAGACGCAAACACGAAAAATATTGACATCATTAACGCACGCACGCACGCACACACAGAGAGAGAAAGAGAGAGAGAGAGAGAGAAAGCTTTATCAATTAGGCTTCAAAGTACTCTATGATGACAAGGGACCTTGAAACATCTGACTGAAAGTGGGATAAAGGAGTTTTGAAATCTTTCAGTACTATCTAACACTGAGAGGACTCGACCACTTCGTTAGATTATATGCTGTTATGATAGAAATACTTCAAAGTTGTATCTCCGCCTTCTAGGTGTTTTTTTTATTTCGGTCGGTGGCAGTGGCGAGGCTTGCTATCCACAGGTTCCGGTTTAAAATATGATAGTTTTATTCAACGTGTGAAAAAAAATTGTCAAATGTAGTCATCCAGTGCGCCATAGTACATTTACACAAATGTAGTCATCCTGTGTGTCATAGTACATTTACACAAATGTAGTCATCCTGTGTGCCATAGTACATTTACACAATTGTAGTCATCCTGTGTGTCATAGTACATTTACACAAATGTAGTCATCCTGTGTGCCATAGTACATTTACACAAATGTAGTCATCCTGTGTGTCATATTACATTTACACAATTGTAGTCATCCTGTGTGTCATAGTACATTTACACAAATGTATTCATCCTGTGTGTCATAGTACATTTACACAAATGTATTCATCCTGTGTGCCATAGTACATTTACACAAATGTAGTCATCCTGTGTGTCATAGTACATTTACACAAATGTAGTCATCCTGTGTGTCATAGTACATTTACACAAATGTATTCATCCTGTGTGTCATAGTACATTTACACAAATGTATTCATCCTGTGTGCCATAGTACATTTACACAAATGTAGTCATCCTGTGTGTCATAGTACATTTACACAAATGTAGTCATCCTGTGCGCCATAGTACATTTACACAAATGTAGTCATCCTGTGCGCCATAGTACATTTACACAAATGGAGTCATCCTGTGTGCCATAGTACATTTACACAAATGGAGTCATCCTGTGTGCCATAGTACATTTACACAAATGGAGTCATCCTGTGTGCCATAGTACATTTACACAAATGGAGTCATCCTGTGTGCCATAGTACATTTACACAAATGGAGTCATCCTGTGTGCCATAGTACATTTACACAAATGGAGTCATCCTGTGTGCCATAGTACATTTACACAAATGGAGTCATCCTGTGTGCCATAGTACATTTACACAAATGTAGTCATCCTGTGTGCCATAGTACATTTACACAATTGGAGTCATCCTGTGTGCCATAGTACATTTACACAAATGGAGTCATCCTGTGTGCCATAGTACATTTACAAAAAGGCATTTCCATGTAGGTTCAAGTAACAGTGCCAATGCAATTAATTCACGTACGCCTTCTTACAAGTGCTTGACCTCATTTTAATTTCTAAAACTTAAACACATTTTTTGTTTGTTATTTCAAGTCCTTCCTCTCTCCGCGGTGGCTGAGCGGTAAAACGCTTTGCTTCCGAACCGAAGGTCCTGGGTTCGAATCCTGGTAAAGACTTGGATTCTAAATTTCGGATCTTTTGAGTCCACCCAGCTCTAATGGATACCTGACATTAGTTGGGGAAAAAGAAAGGTGGTTGGTCGTTGTGCTGGTCACATGACACTCTCGTTAACCGTAGGCCGCAGAAACGAACTTTACATCATCTGTCTTACAGGTCACAAGGTCTAAAAGACGAACTTTACTTTACTATGCTCAGTTTACTGTTTATGTCTTACAGCTTAATGTAGTGTATTTCTAAGACAACAGCATATACCAAATCCATATGCTATCACTTTGACAAGATTTTAAAAATGCAGGGATGTATGAATTTATACCACTCGGAGTAGATAAATTAGTAACTATTATCTCTGCATTGAATTTATAAACAAGCATTTCATTTTTTGAGTATTTAAAGCTAATTACTAATTATTAGTATTAATAATAATAATGTCAATGTCTTCGATTCCGGAGGTTAAGGATGAGTGCATTGCTTCACATGACGACGCAAAAAAACAAAAAATTCGAATTAAAATAATTGCCTTTACGAGTATTTAAAACTCTGTCACAAAATCTGACGACACCGCTAAGAAATTCCTGCACTGGCGTTTTGTGTTACCTTTGAACTGTCTTAGGCAGCCTTGGAAGTGCGCGGGGCCCTGGGCGAGTGTCATGGCCACGAATATTTTTACGATGAGTTGACGGTGACAAAATGATTCTCTTGATCACTGGGCCCGCCTGAGGCGCGGGTCTGGGCGAGACCATTCGTAACAGAAGCCCTCACCACTGACCTGCAACGTCGCAACCTGTGGGCTGTGAAAATCAATAAAAAAACGTTGCCAGGTCGTACATGCCACTATTACTCTAAACTGCCCACATGTCGTGACGTTGCAGGTCAGCGTTCAGGCCTTCTAGAGCGAATGGTCTCGGTCTGGGGCGGTTGCTCCACTCGCCATCCTCTAAGTCCGCCTCTGCTTCTGTTAAGGGTAAAAACAAAAAAAGTAGCTTCCCAGAAATATCGACAGTATACAAGGGAAGACAATTCGAAAATGTTGATGTTTCATTTACCTCCCCTAGGCGAAAACACATGGAAGTGAAATTAGCTTGAACCGTGCAAATGAAGAACGGAGCTGACCATGGCTCATCTTTACACTGTGCACATAGCAAGACTAGCAGGAATAGCTTTCTTTAAGAGATTTCTCTATGGTACCACATCTGTTCCCTTGCACGGCTGGCTTCTAGTCATTTATTTTACATTGTATATGCTTTGGATTTCGGATAGAGCAGCGGTTCTCAACCTTTTAAGCTCGGCGACCCCTTTTTACAATCCCCCACTCTGCAGCGACCCCCCCCCCCCGCACACACGGCACATACGGCAATAGAAGAATAGACAATACCCATCCATATTTTCAATGGTCTTAGGCGACCCCTGGCAAAATGGTCAATCGACCCCCAAGGGGGGTCGCGACCCACAGGTTGAGAGCCCCTGGGATAGAGCTACACCAAGATTGACCACGGTCAGCATTACTAGTTATTTACTCGAAACGTTTAAGATGGTGTTGTGGCTTAATGCCCACAGCGGCGTCAGCAGAGTGATGTACATTAGCCCTTGACGATAATGACGATGATTTGATTATGGTTACATTTAAGGGTCACTTTTTGGGATTACTTTTTAGGATTACTTTGTAAAATTGTTATGCAGAATGCGATTAACTACTTGGAAGCTTTCATTATACATACAGTATAATATTACAATCAAAATTGGAACGGATCAAAAGTAGTAGCAATAGACCTAGAGAAAAGAAGACTCAGGTTTTTATACAAAAAAAAAACTGTAAATTTGGGGCCCTTTTTTTTTTTAACAAAGCCCATATCTGCTCACTTTGTCTGTCTGTATGATAAACGTTTGCACACACTATTTCTCCCTAACCCATTCTCGGATTAAGCTGAAATTTTGCTTGATTATTTCTTTTGCCTAACAACACAAGAGCCAATTAGTTAATTAACTATTGGTAATTAATTATTTGGCTAGGAATAGAGACAGACATGTGAAGTGGCAGAGAGTTATTGGTCTCTACTGCCCACAGGTGGCTACTTTGCAGGTCATTGTTCAGGCCTTCTATGACGTTTGTCGCTATTGAACCCAGAGCCTGGCTTCATCATACACTGTAGTTCGAAAGGCCGGACATCACAACGCCACAGGCCGAATATCTCCCGGTGACAGTAGGTTAGGTTACCAACTCTATGACCCCCTTCAGCCTAGAAGCCACTATGGATCATCTCTTAGAAATGAGATGAATGCTTGAGCACTAGCTATAGTCAAAATTATGACCCCATAAAGCAGCTCTTCCCTCTCCACGCAGCTGATGTATCCAAAGGAACGCAAGTTCCGATACAGTTTGGGGTCAGCGACGTTGCAGAATCTGCCAGGGTGTAACACTGAGTCTGCAAGCTGCCTAAGGGTAACGGCTCCTGAATTTTCAGCATTAACTACCACCCTCTTAATTATAAAACACTCTTTTAAAAAGCAACCTATACAAACTACAACCAGAGGCAGTGGCGTAGCTAGGGTAGGGGGAGAGAGGGGGGGTCCACTTTTGAAAATCCTCCCGGGCCCCCAGTTGAGGAGCCCCCCCCCCCCCTCCAAATTAGTGTCCGAAATTTGTTTTTACATTAAATATAACTCCTTTATCTCATGTCATGATGTCGAGTGTCAAAATGCAGGGGCCCCTTAGGCAGTTAATCCCCCCCCGTGCCCTCAAACCCCTAGCTACGCCACTGATCAGAGGCCTCACGGGAGAGGAGGCAGTAGCGATGTGTGCTGCAAGACCGAGTGGGGGTGACTCTAAATGATTTTTATTAAAATTAAGAACCGACGCTATTTAAAAAGCCGAACTAGCTTAATAAGTTGAATAATGAAGATAGCGTATAAGGACAAAAAAAATGGTCAAGTTGTCTGAGGAGTGATATTATTATCCTACCACATCGCATGACATCAACCCTAACGACGTCTATGACTTCAACCATCCTGAAGAAATCACTAAAAAAAAAGGTGCCATTAGTGACATAAATAATGGCAGTTAACAAATACACACATAAAAAGAACAAACACACACATACAAGCAGACACATACAAATATTCCACCAGTCTGGAGAATTTATTGGAGAATTTATGGACAGTTTTTAGCCCTGACTTTATAAATTATCAGTCCAGACTGTGTTATTAGTATTATAAAAGTACTTACCTGCTGGGAGTCTATTTCCAGAGCCACTATAGGTGGAAATTATGCTTATAGAGCTTTCGAGTGTTGTATACCCCCACAGGGGGGCTGAGAAAATTACGGTAGGCCATGAACATCGGGCGCCCCTTCAAGTCGTACACAGGGGCGTTGTGAGCTAGCCTTGACCGTGATTTTCTTGAATCGCAAGTACATTTCTTTCTTTTGCCGAAGGGCGTCCTGTTTTTCCCATCACAGCTTCGGCTGCCGCAGTCGAGGGAGCAGCGCCTGAAATCACGCCTTGCTAGCTGGTAGGTCAGGGAACCAGGAGACAGTGGGGGCAGGCGATGCGCGGCATCCGTGGAAGGGACGCTCCAGTCGATCAAGTCCAGCTTGGTCCTGGGGTGATTCGTGTTAACTGACCACGTGGGATTGCAGCGCTGACCCGTTAAACCCTCCTCCTCAAGTTTCGGCAACGTTGATGCCTTTATTCTTTGCAGAGCACGTTTCCCCACTTGAACGGCTGTGTTCGAACCCCAAGACTTTTGCGTGGAGTCGAAACTCTCAGAAGGTAGGCAAAAACTTAAAGACTTCTTCATATTTCAATCTTGAAAACGATTCTCTCAAACGAATATATTGTTAAATTCCGAACTATTTTTGTATTGCGTAAACACTTTATTGCACTAACAGTCGGAACTCAAAGAACAGCGGAAGTTTCTTAAAACCGTTATAAAAAAATTCACATCGAAAAGTTCAGGAATAAATCTTGTGTACTACCAACAAAGTCTTCTTTTTTTTTTCGTCTCTGAAGAAGTTCAAACAGTGAATAGATAGTCCACTGTTAGTGGTCTTGGATCCCTGTTGAGAGTTATGTCAAAAGCAGAACTTTTGTTGAGCGACACAGATTAGTTTACAAGCTGTCTTCAAGAACATGAAACTACGTTCCAGAGGATTCTAATCACTAAAAGTACAGTAAAAAAAAAAACTTGATAGCTGTCGCTTTTGGTTTATGTTGAGCACTTTTAAAACTTGGTCTAGAAAACTAAGAAACTAATTTTAACAGAACTTTTAAAAAAACTGAGTGAAGTTGGTAAGTTTTAAAAGTACTGAGAAACTACAAAAAAAAACTTGAGCAGTATGACTCAAACTAAGTTCTTAGATGTACTACCATCTATGTGTGGCTCGATCTGTTGAACTTTTGTATTTATAGCCTTGAGTTGAAGTTCGTGTAATATGTACTTGTCCGGTGGTCAGGCGTACTTGACCAATGGGCAACCGCACTTCAGAGAGTGTGTTTACAAAGAATATTATCCATTATTCTTAACCGCCGTTGGTTCTGATAGTCGAGAGAGGGTTTTAAGCCATTAGATACAAGATTTTTTGAACGTATGTTCTCAATAAGCCGAGGTCCCAAACATATGAATTTTGTGGCGGCTTTGAGGTTGAGTTTTCGTTGGCGGACCCGAGGTCTCTGGTTCGAACACGCATTATGGATCTGGTGGATCTTTATACAGATAACTTTTGGAATGGTGTTGGAATTCTTGTGGATAATTTATGCGAGAGAAAAGTTTCAAGTTAGCTCTTTAACGGAGTTTATACCTGAGTTATCTCTCCATTTCTCTCCCTCTCTCTCTCTCTCTCTCTCTCTCTCACACACACTGTAAATACATAAACACAGTCAATAAGAGAGAGAGAGAGAGAGAAAGAGTTAGAAAAAAAGAGAGAAGGAGTTAGAGGAACAGATAGAGAGAGAGAGAAGGAAAAAAAGACAGATAAAGACAAAAAGAGAATAATGGAAACAGATAAGAAAGAAAAAAAGAAATCGGCTTTACGCAGACGAATTCATGACGTATTCTGATTGGTCCTACACCAGACTGAGTGATGTGTGGGTTATATGATGCAAGAATAACAATTATAGTAATTAGCGCCATTGTCCCGTAGGAATACTGTTTTACAATCCTGTGCTGTGTACCGCAATTTACAACAATGTAAAATACAAATAAAAAAAAAAAAGGAACAGGAGTTTTGATAAGTGGAGGCAAAGCTACACACAGCTAGCTATTTATTGTTGGTGTATCCGGCGTACAGCATATGAGAGCGACTATTAGCAATGTAGTTTTAAAATACTACTACTAATAAGGCTTGTCTTCGAGTCAGGAGATTAATGAGGAATGCAGTATTTCTCATGGCTACGCAGCCCGGCTGTGACCTACATATTTTGCCACAGAAAGAGTGACCATTGTCCGCCGGTGTCGATTAAGATTTTCTTTTAGCCGTCTGCGTTCTGTCCTAGGCAGCGGACTTTCTTTTGGTCTCAAATGTGTATCCCGTGGCCTTTGTTAGTGACCTCCAGCTGTCTCGTTCTGAGTCCGCATGCAACCAGGTGCTTTCTTCTATGTCAGCTAAGGCAGTTGGCGCCTAAGCTGGTCTTGAAAGAGTTTCCGATGGGCATCTCTGTTACGTCGACCACCTTTTAGCTTAATTATTTTTAAAAAATACCCCCCCCCCAAACCAAAAAAAAAAACAACAACTAATTATTTATAATTTATTATTTTTGTCCGAAATAAAAATGAAAAATAAAATGAAAACTAAAATAATAATAAAATGGATCTCTATGCAAACTAAACAAAAAATGTCTCTTAATCTCGTATGTTATCTATTCTTATGACTAAGATTCTGTTGTATGCTTGCATAAAGGGAAGACGAAGATTTGAGAATACTGATTAATTCCACTTATCTTATTCATGGCAAACCAGTAACACAGACTAAAAACGCAAAATATCTAGGTGTTATAATAAATGAAAAACTGTCATGAAATCCACATATTGATGAAACTATCAAAAAATTAAACAAAACATTAGAGATTATTAAAATAAATTTCTATAAATCAAATAAGAACATAAAACTAAAATGTTATTTAACCTTGGTTAGGCCAATAATAGAATATGCATCCTCTGTTTGGGACCCCTCAACTCAAGAAAACATTAAGAAACTGGAACAGACACAAAATAGAGCAGTGAGATTCATAACAAACGAATATTGAAATTTGACTAGAGTAACACCTTTAGTAAAGTCACTAAATTTAGAAAGCCTTCAGGACAGAAGACTCAAAAGTAAAGTATACATAATTATACATTATACATAAAACACTGAACAATAATTTTAAAATACAAAAACAAAATCGAATAAAATACTCAGAAAGACACACATTCCTCGCTCCATATGCTAGGACAAATTTGTACAAATGCTCCATCTTCCCTAGTGCTATTAGAGCATGGAATGGGTTGCCTGAGATAGCTTGGAAAACGAGTGACTTGGCAGAATTTAAGTCATTGGTTAATATGCATGACTAAATGCTTGACGCTTAAGACGTAATCATCTTCTTTTTTGAAGTAACGTCTGTACTATATAAGATAAGATAACAGTAGAAATTACGTCTGTTGAAAGATATTTTAAAAATTCCTTAATGTCCTTGGGGGGGGGGGGGGAGGTGGCTGACCGGTAAGGCGCTTTGCTTCCGAATCAAGGGTTCTCGGGTTCAAATCACGGTGAGAACAGGTAAGATTTTTATGGCGCTCCGGACTCCACCCAACTATAATGGAAACCTGACATTAGTTGGGGAAAAGTAAAGACAGTTGGTCTTTGTGCTGGCCACATGACACCCTCGTTAACCGTGAGCGACAGAATTTGATGACATCATCAGCCCCATAGATCGCAAGGTCTGAAAGGGCTCCATATTATTTTGTTATTTAACTTTTTTTTTTTCTTTTTTTCGACACGGAGATTGAAAGCGTGTAAATATTTTGTTCATAAAAAAAAAAGGATTTGAGAGTCTTTAAATAACATTTTTGCGTCATGTAAATTAATATTCCTACATGGGTAGGTTAAATTAGCTGTCTGGGGCTACAACCCCACGCATCAAAACCACAACAGCGTGTTTGGCGGTGCTGTTCTATTCATTTTGACATCGCTTTGGCTTCAGCAAATCTTGACATATTGAGTTTGTTTAGTATTAGAGAGTATGGCCTTAAGAACTCTAGATCCTGCTTGTATACTTAGAGAGTACAAGGTAAGGAGCTTAGTTTCAGAGTTAAGATTCAGTTTGATCCAGATAGATCCGCCTGGGGGAGGGGTTGATATGACGTAATTCTTGTAACGTCATTAGTTTGCCAACCCCCCCAGCGAGGGTTGAGAACCGATAATAAATTATAGTGACGGAACGTGAAATTGTATCCTATGGCGACACTATTAGATTATATTTCTACTCGGTTTCTCTGGCCTTGACTTTGCTTTATTCCTCTAACTTTCCCTGCCTCTGTTTCTCTGTATCTCTCTCTCTCTCTCTCTCTTTCTCTCTCTCGCCCTCTGTCTCTTTGCTCTACTTAAAACTTTGTCCTATGTTATTCTTGTCTCATGTTATTGTTTTTTTTTAGCTGACTTCGTTTTATTTTTTATATTTCATTTCTCTGGTTTCTTACAATTTTTTTCTTCTTCTTCTCTCTCTCTCTCTCTCTCTCTTTGTCTTTTTAATCTCTCTCACTCTCCCTTAATAATTTTCTCTTTTTCTCACTCTTTTTCTCTCTCACTCATTCTCTCACTCTCTTTCCTTTTTTCTCTCTCGTTCTCTCTCGCACTCTTTCTCTCTCGGTCTCTCTCTTTTTTTTCCTCTCTCTCTCTCTCTCTCTCTCATTCTCACTCGTTCTCTCTTTCCCTCTCTCTCTCTTTTTTCTATCTTTCTCGTTCTCTCTCGCTTTCTCTCTCACTATCTCTTTTTTTCCTCTCTCCCTCTTTCACTCATGTCTTTCTCTCTCTCTCTTTTCTCTCTCTCTTTCTCTCTCTTTTCTCTCTCATGCTCTCTCGCTCTCTCTTTCTCTCTCTATCTCGTTTTCTCTCTATTCCTATCTCACTCTTTTTTTTCTCTCTCTGTATCTCTCTCTCTGTCTCTTTCTCCTGTTTAACTCTCTCTCTCATTCGTTCTCTCTCTCTCTCTTTTTAAAATTCTATCTAGAACATCCCACCGTCTTTACCTTCTGAAACGTACAACCTAAAACAAGATAAAAAATCAGATAAAAAATAAATTGCTTCAAGTTTTTTCTAAAATTGCTTTTCCAAGGCACAGATTTACATTTCTTGCTTGTTTGTTTTGCTCTGTCCTATGTGCCTGCCTTAAAACTTCAAGAACGCCAGCTCCATAGACGAGAGTCACTAGACTACATCGAGTGATTCATCATTACGATCTAAAACTACTTTATACTGTAAGCTTTAATTGTCCTATCAGCAAGCTTGGCATTGACCGCGCCAGTATGTCCGGCTGGAAGGAAAAAAAAAATTGAGGATGCCGTCACCCGTAAACATCCCTATGACGTCACATTGAATGTAAATAACCTCCCGCGGAAAGCGATCGAACGTGTTCGCTGATATGTGATTGGGAAATTTAGATGGCGGACTACTGAACAATCGATCCACTTCTCTCCCTGTTTGTTTTGATTCCTGCAGACGCCGCGACCTTAAGTCTCCACCACCGCAGTTATTTCCCTTCCCTGTACACTCTGACGCCTGCGACCAACACGAGGACTGAACGCCTGTGTGACAATCTTGATAGGCTGTTTTTCAACAACTGCTACACCCCAAGGTGAATTGATTTGCACCGATCACCCTCACAGACTGACAGACTGCCCGTGGAGGAGCAGGATTGTTATGCAGGTTTTTAATTACATCTCCGAAATCCCTTGACGGTTGAACCTACAAAGGTGTTGTCAAGAGCTGGAAAATCTAACTTCTTTTTTTTTGCCTTACTACTAGACGAGTTCTAATTTTTTTTCTTAAATACAATGAAAACTATAAGTGAAATAACATTGCACATTTTTGTAATTATAAATATTTCTAAAACTTCAACAACATTTTTGATTAGATATTGATCTAAATCAATAAAATATGTACCGCATTCTCAAAGAAAAATCGATTGGTTAAAAACCAAGCCATTTTTTTACATTATTTCCATCTCTGGAAGACCAAGTTCGCTCTCTAAAAGACATATTTTACTTTGTAAATCACCTATTTTACTTGCTAGAAGACCTATTTCTCTTTCTATAAGACCTATTTCCTTATCTAGAAGACCTATTTCACTATCTAGAAGTCCTATTTTACTCTCTTAAAAACTTATTTTACTCAAAGCAGAATCGATTTACTTTCCAATTATTACACTTTTATAGATAAGCCAAAAAAAAATATTTTTTTTGACGTCTAGAACCGCCGCTGGAAAATAAAATGGGGTGCGATTAACTAGAACCGCCGATGATTTTTGTTCTGTGGAAAATAAAAGGGAGGGGGATTAATCCTCTGAGAGTATTCAATTTTGTCGACAAGTTAATCCTTGGATTAAGCACCAGCAGAGAGACACTTACATAAGATCGATCCCAAGCCCAGACACAGCAAGGAATACAAACGCTCTCGTTATTGTTTGATCTTAACACAGAAGAAAGAACTAATGAAAATAAACATGGAGTCGTTGACCAAGTTTTGTACAATTCAATGTCGAGTTTATTTGGCAGTGTGTAACGAACGTAGCAGATGCAGTAGCGCCGTATATACAAAGCTGTAGTTCAAAAATGAAATATTAGGGTTCTTAAACACGCTAAATATAAAAAAGGAATAATAAAAAAAAACACCAAAGCTTATATAAGTGAAAGAACCGCACATTTACAGCCATATATATCAATACTGTATGCTTTATTTCCCTTTTCTATATCAAACTAAACAAATTAATTACCACAAATTAATTAGTTAATTGGTTATTTGTTTTTTGATTTATCTTATGTAAAGCTTCAACTTGATCCGAGAATGGGAAAGGCTTGGTTTAGTCCCATTAAATTACCATTAACGCTACTTCTCCTCCAAGCATTCACCGATCAGGTGAATTATCAATTATAAATTATTGGTAATTTATTATTTTGGTTGATATCGAATAAGAGAAATAGCCTGTACGTTGCTTTTTTTTAAAGGAAAGGATTTTTTAATACTTTGCTTTTTTTTTTTTGTAGTGGTATGGTCAATAACCGCCAAGCATGCATATTTCAATTACAATTATTAGAACATTGCTTTTAATACAAATATTGTCTCTTGAATTACCTGGGTCGTGTCAAGGCCAAGGGGAATAGCCTTGGATAACAAACTATGTTGCATTTAACTTTGCTGACTAATGACCTGTGAAAGCATTCCTCCGGAGCTGTCAATCATTCCTCTAGCTCACCTGACGTTCAAGAGTACACACACACTTGGGAACATGTGACCGCAGCAGGGGGGCAGGTCAGAGCCTCTGCTTATTCAATGACGCCCGGTCACCCACATAGAGCCGACCCGGCATTGTCCTTGTAGACCTATGGACAGTCCTTGACTGTCCCTCGACTTCAACTTGCTGATCAGCAATACTAAAAAAAAAAAGAAACTAATGTTTGACCAAGTCAGCTGTTCGAGAGGTCTGGTGATATGGGAGGGGGAGGTGAACATATACATTGATGTAGACTTTAAAGTAGTAATGACGTTAAATAATTGAGTTATCTATCTATCTATCTTATCTATGTATGTATGTATGTATGTATGTATGTATGTATGTATGTATGTATGTATGTATGTATCTATCTATCTATCTATCTATCTATCTATCTATCTATCTATCTATCTATCTATCTATCTATCTATCTATCTATCTATCTATCTATCTATCTATCTATCATCAATCTATCTATTGTGATGGCCCTGTTCAGACTGTCCTGAGGTCAACTATAGATGACTGTTGAATTTCAATCAATTACTCTGCAAGCGTTTGAGTTTTATTGTTCGGGTGTATTCAATGTAGTTGATCAACAATACAGAATAAACAAGACAATCGATTTAACGAGTAAAGAGATGTGGTCAACACTGATGAACAATTCATAAGATATTTATTCCAAGAAAAGGCCACAGTAAAGTCTCTTGTCAACTAAACACGTCTTTACCCTAGAGGATTCCATCGCTAACTGATTTTCCAGTCTCTAACCCAAAATATCCCAAACGTCACTAGTCCCGTTCAATATACGTCTTCTATGGTGCGTCGCTAAATAACTAATACTATAAACTAGGTGCCTAACACTATCTATCTATCTATCTATCTATCTATCTATCTATCTATCTATCTATCTATCTATCTATCTATCTATTTGTCTTTCTGTCCTATCTGTCTCTCTGACTATCAATCTATTAAAAAACTAGATGTATTGACAATTATGACATTCTAGATGCGAGCTAATGACACAATAGTACATTATTATTACATATTAATTTGTATATGTTTTAAGTCCTGACATTCCCTAGAGAGATTCATTTGTCGTTCTACGACTGATGTCGGACAAAGGAGTTAGTAAACAATTAAAGACCTTTCCCTCATAAGATTAATTTTCAATTCAAATTTAATGCCCTAATGGGGTAGAAGTTCTCCTCTCTCTCTCTAAATGTATCACGTTAAGGTAGAGTCATTCATTTCGATGCATTAACTCTTTCTCTCCGTAATTATTTACCACATTCTGGTGGAATCAACGTTGGTATCGTCAGTTAGGAGAGAAAGAGTTAAATTAAGTTCTGAAACGAAAACTGTAACATTTATGTATTGTGGTTTCAAATAAATAGCCAAAAAAGGTATACAAGTGAGTGATTCGCCCTGTTGTCATGGCAACCGATATTTATTTTGATTTTTTTTTTTTCGCTATCAATTATTGTCACATTATTTCGTTGAATGAGTGCTCCTGTTACTTCACATTCAACTCAATGTCTCGCTGGCTTTGTTTTGTTAGCTCCTGGCACTTAGCACTCAGCTCTTAGCACTTAGCACAATTAGTCAAGCAGTTACGAAGCAGAGAGCATGGTTAGTTGTTTTAATTGTTATTCGAATCAAAATAATGTAGGCCAAAAATTAAATCGCCAAAGTAGGCAATTTTATTTTTACTTTAACCCAGCACTTTTGTCATTAGTTTCTGTTCATAAAACAGCATTTTTTAAAATATCTTTTTTTTTTAAATCAGTAGATAATTTCAGTGTCGTAGCAGGGACTTTATGGGCCCCCGGGGGGGGGGGCTCTTTAGGGACCCGTGCATTTTGACATTCGACATCATCACATGAGACGATGTACTTAATAAATATATAAGTCTAACGTGCGGCATACGTGCAAAATGGTCACTTATTTACATAACAACATGATTAGCAAGATAGCATGGCATTGGCTTAATATTTAATGTACAAAATTAACGGGTGGATGTTAAAATTTGGAACCTCCCCCCTACCCCGAACCTAGCTACGCCACTGGATAGTTTTTCTTTGACATATTGAAAAGTAATACAACGTAGCCCAAACCTGCAGTAAGACGGAAGGTGTGTCGGGTAGGGTTCGAACCTGGGACCTTAGGAGCGACATTCGAGGAGGCGTAACGCACGACCAGGTAGCCACCCATTCTTGGTGTGGGGATGTTGGCTAGATAGAAAGGGAGTTGTGGAAAATTGTGGGAAAATAGAGAAAATTAAAGAAAGTAGCGAGTGTATAGTTTGTCACAATTTGGTGAAAATATGAGATAGTAAATATAAAGTTTGAGAAATAGAAATGGTTTTTTAAAAATGTAAGATATTGTTCAAATTGTGAGAAATTCAATAAATATAAATAACTGATGTGTAAGTTTTGAGAATGTTTAATATATAAAAACAGATGTTACGAAAAATGATGACCAGCGTCTTGAGAAATGGACACCGTCTGTAGAAAAAGGGGACAAGGAAAAGCGGAGAGAGAGAGAGAGAGAGAAGAGAGAGGGGGGAGAGAGAGAGGAGAGAGAGGGAGAGGGGAGAGAGAGAGAGAGAGAGAGAGAGGAGAGAGAGAGGAGAGAGAGAGAGGGGAGAGAGATAGAGAGAGAGAGGAGAGAGAGAGAGGAGAGAGAGACAGAGAGAGGGGGGAGAGATAGAGAGAGAGGAGAGAGAGATAGAGAGAAGAGAGAGAGAGGAGAGAGAGATAGAGTGAGAAGAGAGAGGGGGGAGAGAGATAGAGAGAAAGGGGAGAGAGAGAGAGAAGAGAGAGAGGGGGAGAGAGAGGAGAGAGAGAGGGGAGAGAGAGGGGAGAGAGAGAGAGGAGAGAGGGAGAGGGGAGAGAGAGATAGAGAGAGAGAGAGGGAGAGAGAAGAGAGAGAGACAGAGAGAGGAGAGAGAGAGGAGAGAGAGATAGAGAGAGATAGAGAGGAGAGAGAGGAGAGAGAAAGAGAGAAGAGAGAGAGAGGAGAGAGAGAGGAGAGAGAGATAGAGAGAAGAGAGAGAGAGGAGAGAGAGATAAAGTGAGAAGAGAGAGAGAGAGAAGAGAGAGAGAGGAGAGAGAGATAAAGTGAGAAGCGAGAGGGGGGAGAGAGATAGAGAGAAAGGGGAGAGAGAGAGAAGAGAGAGGGGGAGAGAGAGGAGAGAGAGAGAGGAGAGAGAGGGGAGAGAGAGAGGGGAGAGAGGGAGAGGGGGAGAGAGAGAGAGAGAGGGGAGAGAGAAGAGAGAGAGATAGAGAGAGGAGAGAGAGAGGAGAGAGATAGAGAGAGGAGAGAGAGGGGGAGAGAGATAGAGAGGAGAGAGCGAGATAGAGACAGGGCCGACCCTAGCTATTGCGAAACGGATTGCGCGGGGCCCAGTCTGTGTATGGACATGGATAGAACGTGAAAATTAAGATTTTTTAAACTAGAAATTAAATTTGTCTTTTCATTTTATTCCTTTCTTTACTACGTACAAAATCACGATCAAATTTAACAAAAATATCCCTTTTGATTTTTTTGAAGAGATCGAGATAGATTTAGATCTATATTTATATACCAGTGACTCTTATAGTAAAAAAACAACAACCTGTCAATGACTATCTATATCGCACGTAGCCATGGCGTTTTCCTTATTAAATGACACACCAAAACGATAAATGTGTCTATTTTTCCTGGAGATTTTCTTGAGTTTTCAGGAGATTTAGAATTAGCGCGGGGCCAATGAAGGTGTCAGTAGCCCAAGGCCGGCCCTGGATAGAGAGAGAGAGATAGAGAACTAAAAGTTGATTGGAGAGAAGAATTATATTAAATACCGGTAGTACAAATACTGCAACTCTGCAAAAGGAGCGCCACAATTAAAACATAGATCTAGGTTTAATATCAACATTAACCCCATTTTTTAAAAAGCCTCCATTAAGTCTTATACAAATTTTTGTTTCATTTTCTGTAATTCCTTTATTTTTTAAAGTCAGTATGTAGATATCCGTTACTCCCAAAACTCTTATCGTGAGCTAAAGAGCCAAATTATTTTTTATTTTTATTTTATAATAGATCTGGGCTGTGGCGTGACCTCCGTGACCCTATGTCGAAGGCGCCGGCTGTGGTGACCGAGTTGCAAAGCCCTTGACTTCCAAACCGAGGGGTCAGGAGTTGAAATCTAAAGAAAACTGGAAATTCTAGCTTTAGAATTTATTTTAGACGTCACAGGACCCATCTAACTCTATCGGGTACTCGATATACAGTGGTAAAGTAAAGGCGATTGGACTTTGTGCTGGCCACACAACTCACTCGTTAAACGTCGGCCATAGAAGCAGATAATTCTGACATCCTCTCACTGGCGGATCCAGGGGGGGGGCGGTAGGGGCGATCGCCCCCCCCCCCCCCAATCGGCCGACCCCCCCCCCCCCGAAGGGGGGAGCGGACGAATTTTAGTATAGAATTCACACAATTTGTATACGAATTCATTACTTATGTTAATAATATATACTAATTATTTATATTTCAACCTATTTTTAGATTATTTCGCCCCCCCCCCCCTCTAGTATGTTGGCCGATTTGGTGGGGTCGGGAGGGGGCGATGGTATCAATCCCGCCCCCCCCCCCACCATAAACTTTCGAGTGGGGGGGGGCGGTCCAATTTCTTTGTAGAAATCACAGCTTGCTAACAGAATCAATTAAATATGTATGTGATTAAAACTTGTTATTGATATTTTAACCGATCTTTGTATTATGTCGTTCCATGTTTGCCAATTTATCTCTACTGCCCTTCCCACCTAAACCTTTTGAGGGGGGGGGGGGCGGTCCTACTTTAATGGAGAAATCATAGTTTTTGAACAAAATTAGTTGAATTAATATATAGATTTATATTATGTCGCTCGCCTTCTTGTATCTTGGCCGTTTCGGTGAGGTTGGGGGAGTGGGAAATTGCATGTACTGCCCTTCCCACTCTAGCCCTCTGAGTGGGGGGGGCGGTCCTATTTTTATGGAGAATCATAGTTTGTGAACAAAATTAGTTGAATATCTATATAATATAAACTATATATTGATATGTGAACTCATTGTATATTATGTCGTACCAGACTCTAATCTCAAATTTTATCATTAGTAAAATTTAAATGAAAAAGGGTTGTACCAGGTGGGAGGGGCGATTCATGCAATCGCCTTTCCCCCATCGGACAAACCAATACTTTTTCTTTTTGTATTACAGTTAGGAAATTACAAAACAAAAACATCTGTCACTAATATAATTTATATATACTATAAATAAATTCTTATATCGAGTCGCCACACCCATATTCTTTAATGCCAAAATACAATCTTTAGCAGAAATTATTAAAGGAGCGAGGATTAATCGTTTTCACTCTACCCCCCCCCCTCCCATTTCCAGACAGAGTTTATGTAATTTCACATGAATTTATCATAACTATTTTAAGAAAGACTTTGCATTTAAAAAACTAGAATTCAAACGAAATTGTTCAGTATAAGAGTCACGATTGAGATGAGTTCTAAACCCAAATCATTTTTTCATAGTCGCCTTTTTCTAACCTTTACTCAATCTGATACTTTTCTAGTTAAATAAATTTGGGACTATAACTCACAATCATAGACATATATAAATATAGACTGGCCGAAGGAAGTAACTTCATGTAGCTTGAAAACATGTATATCTATTGTATTCGGATTTCCGAATTATGAAAAATTGCACGATCTTCATTCTTAGAGATTAAACAAAACACCAGTGAACATATTGTACTACTTATATAGGTTATGACTGAAATAGATATGAATCCTTAACTTTTATACTGCTCATAAATGCTGTATAATAAAGTACACAAAATTGCAAGTCACAAATGTTCGTTTCATAAAACTCTTTAATCGGCCAGTCTATATGCTCACAATTTATACTTTGATTTTATTGAATATTATTTATCGAATAATTTTTTTTTCGGCGGAGATCCTCAAAGCCAAAATCTAAATATGTGGGGTATCTTATCTTTTCAAGGAACAAATCGGATTTTTTGCAATGTATTACGGGCCTATAAATTCATATTAGAATATTTTTCCAGTACAACATTATTCAAAAGGTCCTTTTTTAATAGTATGAATAATGAGTTTTAGGTCAGGAGAATGCGTTTCTTCTGTGAAGTATGCAAGAAAACTCTTTTGGCGGCGGGGCATCGTCCCGAACTCCATTGATGAATAATGAGTTGTAGATGTCAGGAGAATGCGTTACTGCAATGAAGAATGCAACAAAACGCTTTTTGCGGCGGGGCTTCGCCCCGAACTCCATTGATGAATAATGAGTTGTAGATGTCAGGAGAATGCGTTTCTACAGTGAAGAATGCAAAAAAACGCTTTTGGCGTCGGGGCTTCGCCCCGAACTCCACTGATGAATAATGAGCTGTAAATCTCCGGAGAATACTTTTCTGCAGTGAAAAAAGCAAGAAAACGCTTTTGGCGTCGGGGCTTCGCCCCTAACTCCATTGATAAATAATGAGTTGCAGATGTCAGGAGAATACTTTTCTGCAGTGAAAAAAGCAAGAAAACGCTTTTGTCGTCGGGGCTTCGCCCCGAACCACACTTGAAAACCTTATAGCGATGCCCCAGTTGTTTTGTTTTTCACCAAAGGTTGAGAAATGCTGCTTTTTAAAATTCTCATATATATATATATATATATATATATATATATATATATATATATATATATATATATACGCACGTTTATGCATAGGGTTAGGGTTTACTGGGCATTAGGGTTAGGGTTTTGAAAAAAATCGCCCCCCCCACTCAAAAGTTCTGGATCCGCCAGTGCATGATCCTCTGCACCTTTACTTTATAATACTGGGTGGAAAATATATGTTTGTTTGACATTTTTCGGATGTTCCTTCAGAGTTGAAGATAGTTTATTTCCTAGTCCAAACCTCCCGCAGGACGACGGGGGATGGGAGCGGGCAGGGTTTGAACCCTCGATCGTCGATAAATCCGAACGACAGTCCAGCGTGCAAACCGCACGACCAGGCAGCCTTCCATATATATATTATATCATCCATCCATATATATATATGTTAATTCCAAAGCAATGCGACGCTTATACTGGACCCCTGAATAACTCCAAGTGCTAGATGTAGATACTAGTTCATCTTTAAACAGTTATACACAGCGGCTGTCTTAACTCTTTCTCTCCGTAATTATTTTTCTCGTACCGATAGTATTATTCCTTTTACCCTTTTGTATTTCACTATCCGGTTATGATTAAACTTCTATAACTTTTTTTGTTTGTTATCAGTAAATGTTATATTTGGTATTGAATTATAGGAGAATGCATGTTTTTTTTTTTTTTTTACACAAATCAAATTAAAGTTTATAAACCCCAAAACCAATTAAGTTTAATGGGAATCAAATCAACGTTGGCATCGTCAATTAGGAGAGAAAGAGTTAATAATCCTCTCAAGTTGAACTGACCGCACTATTTTCATTACGTTGTTCTGGATTTTTCTGGTAATTAAACCAGTTTTATTATTTATTTTATTTTTTGAACAGAAACAATATGACATGATAAAATCACTAGATCCAGTTTCCTTTGTTGGGAATAATGGGGGAAAAAAATTGAAACAAAAAATGCCAAACTAAACTCTGATGGAAGAAAACTTGCAACTGTGGAATTACCAGATATGCTCTAGACTGAAAGCTTAAAAGTCACTTGCAATAATTCTAAAGTTTAAAAAAACAAAACGATTACCGTTTAAAAGACGAAATTAAATTACAGTTATCCATTAAACTTATTGTCACTATAACTTTCCCTTTGCATTAAATCTATACATAAAAGCATTTTTTTTTATACGCAATAACTGGAAACGATCCCAGAGTGCACCACAACAGTTGTTCCTTACAGAGTGTGAAAAAAATCATCTTTAGCTCTTTGTTTCGTATAAGCTCTTCGATGATTGCGATACTGATTTTTGCTTTGGATAGCCGGGTATACTCATAGCACGGGTAGGTAGGGCTTAATTGCTTCTGCGGTTCTTTTTACAAGGGCAATTTATATCAACTCACCCTGTATGTCTGTCTGTCTAGTAAAAAGTTTTCTGTTTTTGTTTCTCACATTTCACATTCTCGGATCAAGTTTAAACTTTGCAAAATTATTCTTAAATCAACCAAAAAAAAAAAAGAAATTAATCAATTAGTTAAATAGTTGTTGGTGCTTTATTACAAAGATAGATACCAAAAAAAGAGAAATAAATGTTACTTACTGAGAGATGGGGATGTATATATGGATTTATGTATGGTTTCCCATTATTACGTTTTCTTACGGTTTAACTCCCACTTCCCATTCTCACTGAAGTTTTAATTTATGTCATTTTTAGATAAATGGCAGTAATTAGCGGTTTTTCCTCTTGTTTTAAAAAAGTATTGTTCTTTCTATTGCTTGTTAGCTTGCTAACCCTAACCCTTTACTTCGTAGTTTCAGGCACTGACGGCTTCGCAAGACGGATGAGCGATCATGAACTGGTTTCTCTTTCAAGCATATCGATTCTACATTTCTTATGATATATCTTCATATCTCTTGTTAAGACACCCTAAAGATGCCTTCTGTCGAACTGCCCATAAGGGAGTATTTTAACAGGTTTACTAGTAAACTAACATCTTCAATGTAGAGCTGGAGTGTCTCAATAGGCATATATTAGGGAATACAATACGTAATATGTAAATTATTTTTTTTGTATTATGTTGACTGTTAAATTAAGGTCTCCAGCCTAATAAAAATAATTTGTAAGGTGACGGAATTTATTTTTTATAAATATGTTTAAACACAGGTGAAAGTGACATGGAATATTGGTATTTCATTGTACTTGATCATATTGCAATGCACTTGTGACATGCATGTTCATCAATGAAGAATATCTTTTTTCTTTACTTCGATAAAAAAAGGAAAAAATTTAGTATTCTGTTATCCTTTTTGAGCTGTTTGAAGGTTCATTGCCTCCCTTACTTGACACATATAACAAATCATGTCCTAATTTTAACATGCATTGCCTGTGGTCACTTCGGTTTGACCGACGGCAAAGTTTACAAATATTAATCTCGGAAGTTATTGCCCTTTAGCATCCAATTGTTGAGCTAAATATAGAATGTGTGGCGCGAGTGCAAGTTGTGGAGCTCATGTGGCCAGATTTCATCATCATTGTAGGCCATTGAACCCCATTATTGGCTGGGGAAAGGGTTGCTACAGAGAACTAGATCTAGAACTAGATGTAACCTTACTTTTTCTTGAAGCCTTACTGATTCTAAAAAAAATGACGTCAACATATCATGTATTTCCGGTGTCATACTTCAAAAAAAAAAAAATTCGGTCAGTAAGGAATTCAGACAGTGAAAAATGTATTTAAAAACCCATTTAAAATCTTCAATTTGTTTAAACAAAAAATGGCAGCATCTTTTTAGTTAACAGATTGTTATGACTTCTAACAAAAGTTGTGCTTAGGGGGTGGCTAATGAAACGTGGCCTCCTTAAGTTCTGTTAGCAAAATGGCCCCAGGCTATATTCCCGTGTTTACCCTCGTGAGTTTCATAACTTTAATTGGTTTATACATTTTTGTTGAATAGGAAAATGCTTATAGATCTAGATCAGTAGTACCATACCTTTTTTTTTTTTACCTGGGCAATTTAAATTTCCAAAACGCTATTACGGGTCGCGATAGAAATGAGTCTTTGCGGCTTCTCTTAGAGCTTAAGTTTCGATGGGCCGATTTGCAGGAACACAATATGGTCTACAGGCCGTAGGTAGGATATCACTAATTTGATTTTTAAAATTATTATTGATTATCACATTTGTAATGTGATCGATCCTCTAAAGCTCCGCATAAAGATAACTCTGCTTCATAATCTTTTAAGCAACAAACTCGTGAGAACCCTCGAGTTAAGACTGGGCTTCTTGCGGACGGTAAGCACCAGGCCCCTTGCAGTTTTGACTACAATCTGGCAAAAAGATGAACATCCAATTCAACTCCTCAAAACGTGTATCTGTCAGTCATCTTGTTCAGGAAAAAATGAGGGATTAGAGGTTGGACAATCATCTATCCCAATAGCACTACAACCCATGGAGGGTCCTGGCCTGCTCTAGCACATCTTTCCATTCTGCTCTGTCCTGTGGAGGGTCCTGGCCTGCTCTAGCACATCTTTCCATTTTGATCTATCCTGTGGAGGGTCCTGGCCTGCTCTAGCACATCTTTCCATTCTGATCTGTCCTGTGGAGGGTCCTGGCCTGCTCTAGCACATCTTTCCATTCTGATCTGTCCTGTGGAGGGTCCTGGCCTGCTCTAGCACATCTTTCCATTCTGATCTGTCCTGTGGAGGGTCCTGGCCTGCTCTAGCACATCTTTCCATTCTGATCTGTCCTGTGGAGGGTCCTGGCCTGCTCTAGCACATCTTTCCATTCTGATCTGTCCTGTGGAGGGTCCTGGCCTGCTCTAGCACATCTTTCCATTCTGATCTGTCCTGTGGAGGGTCCTGGCCTGCTCTAGCACATCTTTCCATTCTGATCTATCCCATGGAGGGCCCAGGAAGGCCTGAGACTAGCACATCTTTCCATTTTGATCTGTCCTGGGCTTTACGTCTCCATGCCCTTTTAGCTGTTGTAGATCTGCCTCTACATCATCAAGCCACCGTACTCGTGGTCTGCCTTTGGGGCGCCTGCCTTTTGTTTCTTCCTGTGAACAATCTTAGTTCCTCTGTTCTCTGACATTCTTTCGAGGTGACCTGCCCCCAACGTAATATGTTCCTATTTATTTCCGTTCCTATGGAGGGGTCTTCATATAGCTTCAGTCTTTACATTTGTAACCCTCAAAGCCAACTTTTACATTCCAAGGAGTTAATATCATCACTTTAGAAGAAGGAAAAATTCCAAGACTTTACATTTATAGCAAGGTATTGTTGATTTAATTAATTTTTTTTTCATTGTGTCAGATATTTTTGTCGACTGATTCTGACAAGTACAGCTTCGAATGTCAGGTCTATTTTAAGTCTATTGTTTCGCCAGCAGATGACAGCTTCAAATTACGTTCATGAGCGTCAACCTGTTTTAAAACACTAATAAATAAAATAAAATGAAAGACATCCAAATATGATGTAACAGGACACAGATCTATGCATCTTCAAAATTAAAATGTATCATATGTTTAAAAAACCTGACACAATAGCTAAGCCTCCTTATTTCCGTATTAGTCTATATTTGTTCTAGGTTAGTTCTATATTCGTCTATTTTAATGCGTCATAACACCAATAGTTCAATCATATGTTCTATTTAAAGATGTCCTGGTTAAAAATAGATGTAAAAATCGTACAAGCTCCAAACACAACGGCAGGGATAAAGAAAAGAAAATATTGATCTTACTTAAGAACTATGGAGTGCCACACTATCAACATTGTTAAGCCCCTTTTGATGCACTATATTTAAATGATTCATATATATATATATATATATATATATTATATGGACTTGAATCAATGCTCAAAGCACAAAGATTTTAGACTGCTTAAAATCAAATTCTGCATTAGTCTTCCTTTAGTTCTCATATAGAAATAACACTTAAATGTATAAAGCGCTGTTAACAAACGTAATGTATTAACACAACATTTAGCTCAAGAGTTAAAATGACAATCTAATCTAACAACGTTTTGAACAGATAATTAATGTTCTTCGTGAATATAGTGAAGGTTGTTGTCTAAGATCGATGAGGAGCGAGGTCCAGGCCCATGCCCTGACAAATAGCGTTCAAACCGTAACCTTTGAGAGAGAAACGTGGCATGGCTAAAAGCGTTGTGTCCATGGAACACAGGGATCCCTAAGGGTACGCAAGTGATCAGTTTAATTAAGTACAAGGGCTGTTCCTTGTCGTAGATGCACTGATGACAAAGTGTGGCCACCTTGTAGTCAATTCTTGCAGTCACTGGAACCCAATGGGGGTACGCAAGTGATCAGTTTAATAATGTACAAGGGCTTTTCTTTGTCGTAGATCGTAGATGCACTGATGACAAAGTGTGGCCACCTTGTAGTCAATTCTTGCAGTCACTGGAACCCAATGGGGGTACGCAAGTGATCAGTTTAATAATGTACAAGGGCTTTTCTTTGTCGTAGATCGTAGATGCACTGATGACAAAGTGTGGCCACCTTGTAGTCAATTCTTGCAGTCACTGGAGCCCAATGGGGGGGGGGGATACGCAAGTGATCAGTTTAATTAAGTACAAGGGCTTTTCTTTGTCGTAGATGCACTGATTGCAAATTGTGGCCACCTTGTAGTCAATTCTTGCAGTCACTGGTACCCAATGGGGGGTACGCAAGTGATCAGTTTAATTAAGTACAAGGGTAATTCTTTGTCGTAGATGCACTGATTGCAAATTGTGGCCACCTGGTAGTCAATTCTCGCAGTCACTGGAACCCAATGGGGGGGGGGGGTACGCAAGTGATCAGTTTAATTAAGTACAAGGGCTTTTCTTTGTCGTAGATCGTAGATGCACTGATGACAAAGTGTGGCCACCTTGTAGTCAATTCTTGCAGTCACTGGAGCCCAATGGAGGGCACGCAAGTGATCAGTTTAATAAAGTACAAGGGTAATTCTTTGTCGTAGATGCACTGATTGCAAATTGTGGCCACCTGGTAGTCAATTCTCGCAGTCACTGGAACCCAATGGGGGGGGGGGGGGTACGCAAGTGATCAGTTTAATTAAGTACAAGGGCTTTTATTTGTCGTAGATGCACTGATGACAAAGTGTGGCCACCTTGTAGTCAATTCTTGCAGTCACTGGAGCCCAATGGGGGGTACGCAAGTGATCAGTAGCAGAATGTCGTCTTGTTTTTCGTAATTAGCCCAGAAAGTAGATTCCACCTCCTGCGTATATTATTCGTATAATCATTAGAGCATGGACCGGGTTGCCTGAATCAGACAGAAAAAACAACAACAATGCTTAGCTGTGTTTCAGTGTCTAATTAACATGCAGGATTATATTGACACTTGGCTACACGTAGGACGTAATTATCTTCTCTTTTGATCGAACGTCTATAACCTAAACATATTACTAAGAAACTCGTATGATTCTTAAAAACAAAGACCTAGCACACCAATCTGGATATCTATATTTTGTAAACTGTTGGCGAGCTCAGATATAGTGTTACCCAAACAACGGCCCGCGGACTATAACCGACCTGTGATCCGATGCTATCCGGCACTATCTAAAGTTATGCCCATATTGAAGTAGCAGAGGCTGGGCAGTTTGATTAATCGATCTCTTTATTATGAGGCCGTCACACACCCATACAAATATAAGGGAATGAACCGTACAATTACTGATATACATCTTTATAATTTAATATTTACCTCTCTTTTTCTATATAATTAATTATTATTATAGCTTTTATAAAACAAAAATTGGTTATTTTTTAAATTGATTCATGTGTTGTCATCAATAATCAATAATAATGCAAATTTTTAACTAGATCCGAGAATGGGAAGTGGGAGAAATAACGTGTACAGGATTTATACCAGACAGAGTTGAAATAGACTTTGTATATAAGAAAGGTTTAATTCTTTGTTCAAATAAGCAAAGAGAGAAATACAACTTGAAACTTTACATTAAACCGGTCGATTATTTAAATCATGCCTAGTCAATGAGTGCTAGGACACAACGCCATAAAGGAATATTGTAAATATTGTATCTCAAAACTTATATCAACCTACTCTGTCTGTCTGGTACAAATCCTGTACAAGTCTGTCTGTCTGTCCGTCTGTCTGTCCGTCGGGTAAAAATGTTTGAACCTGTTGTTTTTTTCTCCCATTTCCCATTCTCGGATGAAATTAAAATTTTGCACACTTATTCCTTAAACCTGACAAGACATGAAACTATCACAAATATAAGCTTTATTTAAAAAAAAAGTAATCTTTTTTTTCTATTGCTTGTTTATTAAGTGTACTAAGGTAATGTTTACGCTCACATTTGGCTGTCGATTTCACGACAAGTTTAAAATATTTTATAACTAAAAAATCTGAAGATATCCATTTCATTTCTTACTTTATTTAAGGCTGAAGGAACAAAACTTTTTTTTTCTTTTTTTTTTTGCTTGTATTTAAACAAATCTATTTATAGTTTTAAAACTATTTTTTTTTTTAAATTTTCCATATTGTATATATTTGTGTTGTTCTCATCTATCACGTGAGGGCCCATTGATCCCAATACTATTGCTATCGTTTACTCATCAATCTGTACATAAACATGGGGTCTTGTTGACGTAGATACCCTTGATACACTCACGCTAGCACGTGAAATCATCCCCCAAAACAGTCAACAAAGTTGTCCTACATCTAAATCAACTCTCAAACCAAAGCACGTGAGTTTACACAAACTAATAACTTCACGGCCATTTCCTTAAAATAGCCCTTTTACTTCTCGTGTTTTTTTTAGTGAAGTATCACAGGCAAGGAGTTCTATTTTTAGACTGGTAAATATCCCATTTGACACACTTTTCTATTTCTGTCCTGTCCAAGCATCGCTCCCTGGTTGCTCGGGGGCTCAGACCACGCTAGACCAAAGGACTAGCGCTAATTACTCCACAGCTCGGTAGACTAATTGTTAATTTTATTTGAGGTCCCTTGGGTTTAGCTGGTTTGTCTACAAATAGATATTTCAAAGGAACAATTTGTTCAGAGATAATCGCCTTTCCACATCAGTTAATGGGCTGATCAGATGTTAATAGCGGCGGAAAAATGAGAGTTAAAGCTAATTAGACTTCTGACATCGTGCCTAGGGTCCCACGTGATATTTTCAGGTAAAACTACTTAGAAATTTAATACGCAATTAGGACATCCAGATTAACACAAGTGCCCAAAGTGTGTTACCATGTGACCAGTCATCTTTCGGTGCTGTGGCGCATGGTAGTTTAAGATAGATAAATAGATAGTTGGATGAATAGATAGATAGAAAGTTACAATAAAAAAAAGCTGACAAAGGAAGTTTAGAGTACTTTTAGGCGTTTTTTTGTTGAGCTGAAAACTTGGTCGGCGTACCAAAGGTACCCCAAAGAACTCTTCAAAGACCAGCATAGACACTAACGTGACATAGAAGAGAGCACCTGGGTTCAGGCGGCTTCAGAAAGATACAGCTAGAGATCACTTACAAAGGTTGTCTCATACACATTTGAGACCAAAAGAAAATACACTGTAGAGGGTAAAAAGAGAATCCAAATCGGCCTCTGGCGGGCAATGGTTATGTCTGCGCTGTATGTAGTAAAGTTTGTAGGTCGCAGCTGGGGAAATAACTGCATTCACCCTAAATCTTCGGTATCGAAGACAAACTTTATAAAGGAACTTCTATACATTTATGTAATGTGAAATACTGCATTCATCCTAAATCTTCAGTATCGAAGACAAACTTTATAAAGGAACTTCTATACATTTAGTCTTGATGGGGTTGGGTGCATTAGTGGAAACATCTGTATATCGGATCACTTTGCATCTTATCTGATATATAGCTATGTAAAGTTGCTTCAGACACTAGACACACAAACTATAAAACATTAAGTAAAGGATTATTAATGACTAACGGTAAAATGCATATTGTGTACTTTAGAATCCTGGATCGAGACTCAAACCTACTCCCCACGCCAACAATACCATTTGTATTTCCCAAAGCCTAAAACCTCTAATCATCTTCAGCTTACTTCCTTCACCCATCCCTTAGTCTGTTGGACCATTGGGGCACTACACATGATCTATTGACCGTCCTTCTCCATTCCTGTTTTTTTTGCCTTGGATAGACTTTCTTTCAATGGCAGGCCTGTCCATTCTTTTATGTTGTCTTCCCATCGCTTTCTCTGTCTGCTTCTTCTTTTTTCCTGGTACTGTTCCCTGAAGAAAGGTCTATGCGAGCTCTTAAGACCTTGTGATATGGCCATAGAGTTTTAGTTTGCTTTTTAGTAGTAAGCAGGTCATCGTTGGTTCCGATTGTTGTATTAATCCTGTTTCTAATCTCTTCGTTTGAGATGCGGTCTCTATATGTGATAGGTGGGTTCTTCCTGTAGCATCTCAATTCCATTGCTAGGATCCTCCTCTCGAGATCTGTATTCAGCGTCCAAGATTCGCAAGCATAAAAAAAAGTGTGGGCTTGACTAGGGAGCGCAGTGGAAGTCAAGTAAAGCAAAATTAAGTTCCTCTTTCAGACCTCGTGATAGATAAAATGGGTATCCTTCCCAGGGTCGACAACGACAAATCGCCATTTTATTTCCCCAACTAATATGACGCATCCATTAGAGTTGGGGAGAATCAGGGGCGAAGAAATAATGAAATTCAACATCACAATTTTCGTTGGGATTCGAACTCGATATTCCTCGGTCAACATTTGTGCCCCCAAAATGGTCTAATTAATTAAATACTGTTTACTGGGATTCGAACTAAATAAACTATGGTTAGGAGGCTGAGAGTTTCTAACTCCGCCACCTTTATCTAGACACAGTTAGCTTTCAAAATTTAACTTCTAGAATTTCCTTTTAACTCAATTGTTGAAGAATGTCCCTGGGGAAGGGGGGGGGGGCGGGTGTCCAGGACATTGTGATCAAGTCAGTTTGATTGGAGCGACACAAAAAAAAAAAACAATGTGTGTTTTTGTGAATTGTGTTTTTCAACACTTTTTCTGCTGTCTGTGAGGCACTCCTTCCTAGCTCTAAATGTACATTCAATTCCATTAGGAAGTCCACAAGCTAACAGAGGCAGCGTTCAATTAATGTGTTTATTTACACTTGGTCTCTGGTGTGTGTTTTTTTCTCTCGTGACATAACTACAGAACGAAATTAAAAGTACAAATTAAATTAGACTCTTAATTGTAACTCTGTGAAGATCAAGGCTAGACAGATTTCATTCCAACTTGTTTGTGTCAAAAATAGACCTAGAACCCTCCGATAGGCTTCAAAATATTTTTAATTATTATTATTATTTTGTTATGTAGACAATACATTTAATTATAGGTTTCAATTGTCGGTTAAGTTGATTCGCTAAAGTAATTGCTGTATTTTACATTTCTATAAAAAGTTTATCTCAACAGTGGTCTACGTCAACTCTAATTTATTACAATCTTATCTTGTCTTATATTATCTTATCTTGTCTTATATAATACATACGTTACTTCA
Source organism: Biomphalaria glabrata (assembly GCF_947242115.1). Taxonomy (NCBI): domain Eukaryota; kingdom Metazoa; phylum Mollusca; class Gastropoda; family Planorbidae; genus Biomphalaria; species Biomphalaria glabrata. The sequence continues at coordinate 48,759,460 of NC_074715.1, read as the reverse complement.
AAAAAAAGAAGATGATTACGTCCTACGCGTCATGCATTTAGTCCTGCATATTAACCAATGACCTAAATTCTGCCAAGTTACTAGTTTTCCAGGCTGGCTCAGGCGCGTGTATGTGTTTTCAATAACATTGAATCCGTTATTTATTTTAAATGAAGTTCACTGCGGATCTGACGCAACAAAAATAATTTCGTGCTTGTTCTAACAAGAACAAAAGGAAAAGAAAAGCGAAATGAAATGTAATTTTAAGCGTCCATTGTTTATTTCAATGACATTCGATGACCTCAACTTAAAATATCTTGCCCATTGAGGAACAAGCTTTATATAAAAAAAAAAAATTAATTCAATGTGAAAAAACAAAACTGTAATGGCCAAAGGATGTTTTGTATTTAATGTGTGGCTATTTTCATTCAGCCTACGATTTTAGCTTGTCTCGTTATGTTGGATGTGTTTGTAAGACTGAGGAGGCTAGAGAGTTTTTAATTCGACAGAATAGGTGTAGAAGGCATTTCAAAAGGAAAGTGACAGAGTGAAATACAGAAACAGAAAAAAAAAAGAGAATTCAGAGTTAGAGGGAGAGAGAGAGAGAGAGAGAGAGAAAGAGAAAGATAGAAATAAAGAGAGTAGAAAGAGAGAGAGAGAGAAAGAGAAAGATAGAAATAAAGAGAGCATAAAATGAGAGAGAGAGCGCGAAAGAGAGAGAGAAAGAAAGAGAGAGAGAGAAAGAAAGAGAGAAAGAAAGAGAGAGAGAAAGAGAAAGGAAGAGAGAGAAAGAGCAAAAAGTGAGAAAGAGAGGCAGGGAGAGGGACAGACTGAGAAGTACAAAGAGAAAATAAGGGACAGGGAGAAAAGAAGAGACAGTAAGAGAGACAGGTAGAGAGACAGTAAGAGAGACAGGTAGAGAGACAGTAAGAGAGACAGTAAGAGACAGGTAGAGAGACAGTAAGAGAGTCAGGTAGAAAAACAGAGATACAGAGTAAAAGAATGATTGGGATGTCATGATAGATACAGAAAGAGAGAGAGAGAGACGGATAAAATGCATACAAGACGGAGAGAGAGAGAGACAGAGAGAGAGAGACAGAGAGAGAGAGTCAGAGAGAGAGAGACAGAGAGAGAGACAGAGAGAGAGACAGAGAGATAGAGAGACAGAGAGAGAGACAGAGAGAGAGACATAGAGAGAGAGAGAGAGAGACAGAGAGAGAGAGACAGAGAGAGAGAAAATCGGTGTTTCAATTGACCTAGGTCCTAGGTCAGTCATACCTCCTTAACTATAGAACCACTGTTTTGATTCTCTAAAAACCTGTCCAGTCCATACTTCCTAAACGATTGAACCGCTGTTTTGATGAGTAATAACCCTTGTTGTTATGTGTGTCTGCACGTAGGCTCTCCCGCCATTCTTTTAAAAAAAGAGACTCAATCAATGAAATATTGACAGATACTTCTGGAGTCACGAGTTAACCAAGCTCCAGATTATTAGCTTAATTAACTTGGTATTCACTTCAAGCTTGGAGTGTTAGACATTTCTCGGGGGGAGAGAGCCACTGTTTATAACAAAAGCTAAATATGGTATCAGGTACAACAATATCGATGCCTTTAAATAGATTTTATTTTCTGGCATGCTATCAATCGAAAACTTTAGTAGCGCTATTTATAGACTTGACCTTCACCTTTAAAACCCAATGTATTTGTTTTCAATCAGGCAATCAAGAATGCTCCTTTTCCATTCTGATTTAGACGAATCGGTTCAACTAAAAGATTTGTTTACCTCCCTCTCTCTCTCCTTGTAGTTATGAATGGGACACAGAAGGCAATTAATCTTTACATCTCTTCTCAACCTACAGAGGAGACTTAAAGTACTTCAAAAGTATCTTTGATTTGTTACAAAGCTTTTATCAACTTACTCTGTCTGTCTGTCTGTCTGTCTGTCTGTCTGTCCGGTAAAAAGTTTGTAAACTTTATTTCTCCGACACCCAATAGAGGACCAATATGAAATTTCGCACAATTATTTATTGTACATGACAACACAAGAATCAATTCTAAAAATGTATCAGTTAGGTAATTAACTACTCGTAATTAATTATTTTGTTTGGCATCTTGAAAAAGAGAAAGAAATTATACTTGACTGAAGTGGTGGTATTAGCTGAATTATTCTGCTTTTGCCGCTTCAAAGTAACTTTATACAAATAGTAGATAACTATACTATCTTCTATTTTCATAGTCGCCTCACTAGCACAGTGGTTAGGATGTCGGCTTGAGGAGGATTGAGACATAAGTTCGAACTCAGGTCGTTCCCCCTTTATTCTTTAAAAGCTTTTATAAAGCGAATACGGTAAAAAAAAAATCCACCCAGATATCCTCCCCGCCCCCTAATTTTCCCAACTTGTCCAGACAAGTGATAGGATCATAGAGTATTGAGAAAACTAAAAGCATGAAACAGCTATAAAAAAATATTCCTAATTGCACATATTTATTGTTGTTGTTCTAGAATTCCTAGATCAATCACAAATTTAATGACAGTACTGATCCAAACTAATTGATACAACTACTACTTGGTCATGACTTGGTATATGCTTTTTTTTAAAGTATTTTTAAAAATGTTTTTGTTGTTGTTTTTTGTATGTGTGTGTTTTAGTTTTGTTGTGTTTCCGAGTCAAATTTTTTTTTTTTTTGTGTTAAAATTAGCCTGTTTCATTTCTTCTTCTTTGTGGCGAATCGTCCCTGCATTCATGAATATGTTTCTATTTGTGTATTTGGTTGAGCTAATTAAAGGCGCTGTTTGAAATAGACTGCTGTTGGGCTTCGTATCTTGCATGAGATCACAGTATTGAACAAAAGGTGAACGGTCGCAAGGAGGTGTTTAATGTCTAAACATGCTACATGACACCGTTTCACTTTACACGCTGACACCAAGAGAGAATAAAATGTACAGCTGTCTGTCATATTGACAGTTGAGTGAAGCTATGTAGGCCTACCGGTAGAGGCGTAGCCAGGTTTGGGGGGAGGAGGAGGAGGAAGAATTGGAAAATCCCCCCGGGCCCCCACGAGGGAGGACCCAATGAGTTTTTTTTTTTACATTAAGTATTAAATATTACGCGAAATACAGCCCCCCCCCCCAAAGAGGTCAAGCCGCCCGGGCACCCAAATGATGGCGAATTCCCAGTTACGCCACTGCCTTCCGGTTGACCTAATTAGAACGTTTTTGTATTATTCCAATGAATATTAAAACATTTTAAAAATATGCTCGTTGGTATGTGTTACGACACAAGACTCTTCGAAATAATAATAGACTCTCAGGTTATTACTCTATAAATACTTTAATATTACAACAAGTTATGTTAATACGAACATTTCATTTCTCTTCCTGTCCATTTCTCCCGGCTTCCCCTTTTCAACATCCTTTCCATTCATTACACAAATTCGCACCATTATTCATGCACACCGTGCTGCGCTACGACCGTAACAGTATGTGTGACGCACACAATTCGTTTAAAATAGACAGCATCCTCTTTGTTTTCTAAGTCAACGTTTGAAGGTCTATACGAAAAGTAATACGACTGACCCATAGGGGCAGCATACGAGTTTCTGTGTGAATAAGCTTAACCCCAGATTTTTCTAGAGCCTTGTGGCACAAGTTCAAATCAGGAGAAGAATGAGATTCTGATCTTTAGAATTTTAGGCCATTTTTCATTTTATCCAACCTCACATACGTTTGGAATAGTAACGTCTGAATATGATGTTCTATCTTTTCATTGCACACTAGTCATAAATGAATTAAAGAAACATATTTTTATTACTGTGTATTACTATTTACAATACAATCCGTTGCTTCAAGGAATTATTTGATAATCTGAAAAAAAAAGGACTTTTTGGTATTTTTAATCTATTGATATCTTAATTTTCAGCTAATTTGTTTTTATTTTGCCTTTATCTCTAATTTTTTAATAAATATTTTTCTAGATACAAAAAAAAAAAGACATTTTTTACATTGTCTGACGTACATCTAGCCTTTCCATACATGCCCAGGCATTCTATACATTGCTTAGACAAAGTAGGAAAAATGTGAATTCCTTTTCTACTTAGCTTGAAATAGCCACACATTGTACAGATTTCCTGGATTATGCACTTAGCTGGATATATATATAGAAAGAGAGAGAGAGAGAGAGGGAGAGAGAGAGGGAGAGAGAGAGGGAGAGAGAGAGGGAGAGAGAGTGGGAGAGAGAGGTGGAGAGAGGGAGAGAGAGAGGGAGAGAGAGTGGGAGAGAGAGTGGGAGAGAGGGAGGGAGTGAGAGAGTGGGAGTGAGAGAGAGGGAGAGAGAGTGGGAGAGAGAGTGGGAGAGAGAGTGGGAGAGAGAGAGGGAGAGAGAGAGGGAGTGAGAGAGAGGGAGTGAGAGAGGGAGAGAGAGAGGGAGTGGGAGAGAGAGAGGGAGTGAGAGAGTGGGTGTGAGAGAGAGAGAGAGAGTGGGAGAGAGGGAGTGAGAGAGTGGTAGAGAGAGAGGGAGAGAGAGAGTGGTAGAGAGAGAGGGAGAGAGAGAGTGGGAGAGAGAGAGGGAGAGAGAGAGGGAGAGAGAGAGGGAGTGAGAGAGAGGGAGTGAGAGAGAGGGGTAGGGAGGGAGAGGGAGAGGGGGATAGTGGGAGAGAAAGAGGGAGAGAGAGAGGGGGGAGAGTGAGAGAGAGAGGGAGAGAGAGAGGGGGGTAGGTAGAGAGAGAGGGAGAGAGAGAGGGGGGAGAGAGGGGGAGAGAGAGAGGGAGAGAGAGAGGGAGGGGAAGAGAGAGAGAGGGGGGTAGAGTGAAAGAGAGAGGGAGAGAGAGAGAGGGGGGAGAGTGAGACAGAGAGAGAGAGGGAGAGAGAGAGAGAGAAAGAGAGAGAGATCATTGTGTTCAGATCTAATTATATTTTAATTTTCAGTTTCAAAGGAAACATCTGTCTCCTTCAGGATAAAGTTTTCTTATTTGTGTGTGTCTCTCTAATGTTCTGTCTATTGTGTTCAGTGATCAATGCGTTCCTATGTTCTCTCTTCCTGGTGTGTGGCAGCCTCTTACATCATGGACAGTTCACTGGCCCTAAAGAGAAATACACTAACAAGAAACTGAACTAAAAAAAAAGAAAGCAATTTCATGTCTGTTTTTTTTTATAAATTGTCTGTCTGGTCTGAGCTGGTGGTCATGCCTTGACCTCGTGTTCTCTCGTGACATACATTCTGACAGTTCAGTGATGTCCTATTTTGACCCGTTTGTAAAGTTACTAGGATTTAACAGCCAGGGAGACTGCCAGGGATGGTCACATGGTCTTCCTCAAAATTCTGAAATTAAAATCGATACTATATTGTTTTCATTCAGAGATAATTCTGTTGTTTGTTTTTATCATATTCTAACATGAGGTAACATTATAGCCCAGTCGCTATTTTTTTTCGAGTCATTAGTAAGGACAATTATAATGGCAGCTACTATACAAGTAAAATTAATTAGATATACATACAGGTGGTTGAGTGGCATAAACCCCTAAGCGACCGTTGATACAATTAGATGAGTTATAGTTAGTCTGTAAATACTAACAGTCCAACTAAATAACATATATTAATATATATATAGATTATTAATTTCTAATTCAGAGCCTTAAAAAAAAAAACTTAAGCAAACTTCTTTTTAAAATACCTCTATTCAACTCGCAACTTCATGGAACCTGCAACCCTCTGGGTGAAACCTGGACACGGATCTCGAAAACGGCTCTAACGAATTTCCCAGAAATTTGTCAGTTGATGTACATCCAAAAGTAAAGAATTACTAGCTCGTTGACCACACTGTGAAAATCCTAGTTTACAGTTACAATTTACTAGCTCGTTGACCACACTGTGAAAATCCTAGTTTACCGTTACAATTTACTAGCTCGTTGACCACACTGTGAAAATCCTAGTTTACAGTTACAATTTACTAGCTCGTTGACCACACTGTGAAAATCCTAGTTTACCGTTACAATTTACTAGCTCGTTGACCACACTGTGAAAATCCTAGTTTACAGTTACAATTTACTAGCTCGTTGACCACACTGTGAAAATCCTAGTTTACCGTTACAATTTACTAGCTCGTTGACCACACTGTGAAAATCCTAGTTTACCGTTACAATTTAATAGCTCGTTGACCACACTGTGAAAATCCTAGTTTACAGTTACAATTTACTAGCTCGTTGACCACACTGTGAAAATCCTAGTTTACCGTTACAATTTACTAGCTCTTTGACCACACTGTGAAAATCCTAGTTTACCGTTACAATTTACTAGCTCGTTGACCACACTGTGAAAATCCTAGTTTACCGTTACAATTTACTAGCTCGTTGACCACACTGTGAAAATCCTAGTTTACCGTTACAATTTACTAGCTCGTTGACCACACTGTGAAAATCCTAGTTTACAGTTACAATTTACTAGCTCGTTGACCACACTGTGAAAATCCTAGTTTACCGTTACAATTTACTAGCTCGTTGACCACACTGTGAAAATCCTAGTTTACCGTTACAATTTACTAGCTCGTTAACCACACTGTGAAAATCCTAGTTTACAGTTACAATTTACTAGCTCGTTGACCACACTGTGAAAATCCTAGTTTACCGTTACAATTTACTAGCTCGTTGACCACACTGTGAAAATCCTAGTTTACCGTTACAATTTAGTAGCTCGTTGACCACACTGTGAAAATCCTAGTTTACAGTTACAATTTACTAGCTCGTTGACCACACTGTGAAAATCCTAGTTTACCGTTACAATTTACTAGCTCTTTGACCACACTGTGAAAATCCTAGTTTACCGTTAAGATTTACTACCTCGTTGACCACACTGTGAAAATCCTAGTTTACCGTTACAATTTACTAGCTCGTTGACCACACTGTGAAAATCCTAGTTTACAGTTACAATTTACTAGCTCGTTGACCACACTGTGAAAATCCTAGTTTACAGTTACAATTTACTAGCTCGTTGACCACACTGTGAAAATCCTAGTTTACCGTTACAATTTACTAGCTCGTTGACCACACTGTGAAAATCCTAGTTTACCGTTACAATTTACTAGCTCGTTGGCCACACTGTGAAAATCCTAGTTTACCGTTACAATTTACTAGCTCGTTGACCACACTGTGAAAATCCTAGTTTACCGTTACAATTTACTAGCTCGTTGACCACACTGTGAAAATCCTAGTTTACAGTTACAATTTACTAGCTTGTTGACCACACTGTGAAAATCCTAGTTTACCGTTACAATTTACTAGCTTGTTGACCACACTGTGAAAATCCTAGTTTACCGTTACAATTTACTAGCTCGTTGACCACACTGTGAAAATCCTAGTTTACAGTTACAATTTACTAGCTCGTTGACCACACTGTGAAAATCCTAGTTTACCGTTACAATTTACTAGCTCGTTGACCACACTGTGAAAATCCTAGTTTACCGTTACAATTTAGTAGCTCGTTGACCACACTGTGAAAATCCTAGTTTACCGTTACAATTTACTAGCTCGTTGACCACACTGTGAAAATCCTAGTTTACCGTTACAATTTACTAGCTCTTTGACCACACTGTGAAAATCCTAGTTTACCGTTACAATTTACTAGCTCGTTGACCACACTGTGAAAATCCTAGTTTACCGTTACAATTTACTAGCTCGTTGACCACACTGTGAAAATCCTAGTTTACAGTTACAATTTACTAGCTCGTTGACCACACTGTGAAAATCCTAGTTTACAGTTACAATTTACTAGCTCGTTGACCACACTGTGAAAATCCTAGTTTACAGTTACAATTTACTAGCTCGTTGGCCACACTGTGAAAATCCTAGTTTACCGTTACAATTTACTAGCTCGTTGGCCACACTGTGAAAATCCTAGTTTACCGTTACAATTTACTAGCTCGTTGGCCACACTGTGAAAATCCTAGTTTACCGTTACAATTTACTAGCTCGTTGACCACACTGTGAAAATCCTAGTTTACCGTTACAATTTACTAGCTTGTTGACCACACTGTGAAAATCCTAGTTTACCGTTACAATTTTTCAAAGAAAAATAAAAAAAAAAAAATAAAGTTTAAATGTGACTAGAGAAAGAGAAAATATTTACAATACGGCCTCGGGTATTTCCGCATTTAGCAGTTTTAAAGAATTCAATACATTAATGAATGTTCAGGGACTCTTTTTGCATAGTCCTATAGGTCTACAACTAAAAGCCAATAAATTGAATATTATAAAGTCCAAAAGATCTATACCATAGAATGCATAGATCTATACATTCTCTTAACCAGGATTTTTTTTTATCGGGTTAAAGATGTGTACGTTTTCTATATTTTCTAATCCAACATTCAATTGTTATTAAGAGAAAAAAACAATGGCTGTGTAAGTTGTATAAAGGGGATATTTTCCTCTTTTAAAAAAATAGTTTTGAATATTTTTCTTGTTAGATAAAATGATGGCTAATTTCGTAGACACAGCTTTCAACATCAGTGTAGGAACGCAAGTGAAATGGTCATATCTTGAGCACTTTAACACCCGTCTCAGGCTTGTTCCTACCCCCCACCCCCCCCACCCCCCGCATTTAACTTGTAATCCCCCTATTTATGACCTCAACCGCCATGCACTTATTCGTGATTACATCAGAATCTGTTCCCCCTATACATACAAATCTCATGTTATTGTTTTATTCATGGTTACATCAGAATATGTTCCGCCTATACATACAAATCTCATGTCATTGTTTTACTCATGGTTACATCAGAATCTGTTCAGCCTATACATACAAATATCATGTCATTGTTTTACTCATGGTTACGTCATAAACTCGCATACACACTCACTAATGGCCAACTTGCCTTTATTTAAACTAGGGATTTAATGGTGGCGCGGTGGTTGAGTGATTAAGCGCTTGGGGTCCTGGGTTCGAATATCGGTGTAGACTGGAAATTTGAATTTCGGAATTTTTAAATAGTTGTTTAGAGTTTCAACTTGATCCGAGAATGGGTGTGGGAGAAATAACACGAGAAATAACATGTACAATTATCTAACACGTTATTTCTCCCGCATCCAGTAGAAACTTCCCACAGTTATTCATTGGCACAGACAAGACATAGAAGGCGCGGTGGCTGACCGTTAAAGCGTTTGGCTTCCTAACCGGGGTCCCGGGTTCAAATCCTGGTGAAGATTGGGATTTTTAAAATTTCGGGATATTCGGGTGCCTCTCAGCTCTAATGGGTACCTGACATCCGTTGGGGAAAAGTAAAGGCGGTTGGTCGTTGTGCTGGGCACATCACACCCTCGTTAACCGTAGGCCACAGAAACAAATGACCTTTACATCATCTGCCCTATAGACCATAAGGTCTGAAAGGGGAACTTTATAGACATGACATGAATCAATTTTCAAAATATAACCAATTAGTCAATTAATTACTGGTAATTAATTATTTTGTTTGATACCAACAAGGGAAACAAATCCTTCAGTATTCACAGATACGACTAATTTAACTCTATTTCTCCCATCACGCATTCTTCAATCAAGTTGATACTTTAAACAATTATTTAATTTACCTAGGAGAAAACATGAAACAAAACAAAAAAAAAACAATTAGTCATTTAATTATTGGTAATTAAGGTAAGAATGTGTACATTATTGATAGATATAGTTTTAAGGGAGGAGTTTTTCTCCTATATTTTTATTCCATAGTGCCGTTAGAGCATGGAACGGGGGCTGCCAGAATCAATTAAAACCAATGACTTTGTACAGTTGAAGTCCAAACATCGAGACCAACGAAACTTCATTAAAAACCAACTTCTGCTTCTTATTTAGGTGAGCTTGATACTTATCTGTATGCCCACTTCTGACACTTCTAGTTTCACAATACACAAAGTAATCGAGCCGCCGATACCGTACGTTCTTTTGGATCTCCCGCAGGAGGACAATGGGAAAAAGAGGAGGTGGCAGTGGCGTAGCTAGGACTTTGCCATTATGTGAGGGCCCGGGGGGCTTGATCTTTTAGAAGGACCCTGCGTTTTACGTAATACGTAATATTTAATGTAAAAAAACATTCATTTGGGGGCCCCTTAAGTGGGGTCCTGGGGGGTTTTGAAATTCTCCATCCCCCCCCCCAACCCAACCCAACCCAACCCTAGCTACGCCTCTGGGAGTTGGTTTCTAACTGGAGGCCATCGTGATATACGAGGCACGGCTATAACAAGATTATGAACCACTGTCTCTATTATCATTAATTAGGATTCTAAATTTGCTCTTAGAAGACATGAATATAGTCACGAGATCTGAAAATATTGTCCCTAAACAAACTATTTTTATAAAAGTCTCTAAATAAAAAAAAAAAGTTCAAAAAATAAATTAAAAACATTTGCAAATATTAGGTAATCCCGAATTTCATTTTTGCATAAGAAAACTAGATGTAACAATTGCATGTTGTTTACTTCCTGCTTACATCTTTTTAAACAAACTAACATTTTGGAATAACTTCCCTTGTTAAACTTCACTAAAGAAATGGTTACGTCTGGGACATACTAAACGCTACTAAACCAGAACCTTTCTGACGTGCACTTACGTACAATCTAAACAAAGGAAATGTGTGTCAAATGCTACCATGGTTAACGCCAGTTAACGGTACCAATAAATCATCCACTCTAATATAATTACTTCATTTCAAGTCCGTCCCCATCACGTGGTAGATCACACAGGGCGCTGTACACTAGGGCGCCTCCTTGAACTCGGAAAAAAACGTGTATATGACGTGGCCCACTGTCTCTTAGCACGTGGCCACCCACCCGTTCCGTGACAAGATAAGATACAAGGCACATCAGTCAATTTCTGTGGCTCAGTCAGCGACAAGCCTATATCTAGTAACAGAAACTAAAAAAACAAAACAGCTAAGTTTGTTTAGTAGAATTACAAGTCCGCACATGTTGATAATTTGAAAATATTTGCAAGAATGTCTCGACCTAAATTTTGTAGGCGTTTCTTCAGAAAATTAATTATATTACGTCATAGTTTCAGGCGCTCCATCAGAAATTAATTATATTACTTCATAGTTTCAGGCGCTCCTCCAGAAATAAATTATATTACGTCATAGTTTCAGGCGCTCCTTCAGAAATTAATTATATTACGTCGTAGCCCTAATCTCGTGCAGAAGGCTAGTGGATAACTAAGGCGGCAGTTCGAACTCATGCCCTTCATGGCGGCAGTTCGAAGCGCACATAAAACAAGCTGGCAGCCATCAATGTTAAACGTGTACGGAAGATAATACGGAAATAACTCCAAATATACATCCACATTACTGATATTAGTAGCATTTGTTTCTTTTTTAGACATTAAACAGAATAATTAATAGCCAAAAATTGATTTTTTTTATATTGTTTTTTTTGTTCATCATCTGCAATAAATAATTGTGTAAAGTTTCAACTTGAACTGAGAACAGGTGTGGGAGATATACACCTGGCTGTCTGGTCGTGCGGTTTGCGCGCTGGACTGTCGTTCGGATTTATCGATGGTCGAGGGTTCAAATCCTGCCCGCTCCCATCCCCAGTCGTCCTGCGGGAGGTTAGGACTAGGAAGTAAATGTCTTCAACTCTGAAGGAACATCCGAAACATGTCAAACATTTTACAAACAAATATATAACGTGTACACAAATTGAACCGGACAGACTTGTATACAATATTAGATAGAAAAAAAAACAAAAAAAAAAACTACAGAGAACAGGGTAGACAACTTCTCTGTCTAACATAAATTGAGGGAAGACAACTCTTTGACCTAAACACTCTGAAGAGCTTCAATGTTCTTTTTATTATTACGGTGCTTGTTCAAGTTTTCCATTCCCTTAGTTTGCCCATAATATTTACACCATTATTTTGTTTTGTTTTTTGTCTTTCGGAATACGCGCCTTCTTCCATTCAGTCCTGACCGTCAGATCATCATCACATCAGATAGTCTGTGAACTTTTGGATCACGTGGCTCGCCACGACCGCTCCGGCACGAGCTTGTATGTTCCTTAAGGTCATGGTACCAAAGTACTGATTGATTAGTGCTAAATAAATCTAGGATATTGATATTTTGCGTGCCTTGTTCTTTAATTAGCAAGTGCACGCGCTCTAATCTGATAAACCACGAAACAAACAATGTGAAATAAAAACACAATCTCGAAACACGTGAAAGGAAAAAGTATCATTCACAGACCTATATATATATATACATTGCTTGTTTTGTAAAAAAAAAAAAAAAAAAAAATAGGGGCCGGTACTCTGTGATTGAGTGCCGGTACTCAGTAGTTGATTGCCTAACTTTTAAACTTTTAACTACTAAAAATTAATAATATACGTTAAAATACAAGAAAAGTAATAATTTTTCCAAAAAGGTGCCGATAAGCGGTACCGCTGCGTACCGTCACAAAAAAGCCTGAATATATATATATGAAACCACCCTTTGGGTCAGGATTTTGTGATTTTACCATCACAAAAGAGATACAAGACACCGATAGCAAATACAATCAGACACAAACACTCTTTTGTTCCCCTGGCAACAGGGGCGTAACTAGAGATTTGGGGGCCCGGGGGGATTGACCTCTTTGGGGGCCCCTTGCATTTTGACATTCGACATATGACATGGGATAATGTACGCAAAAATATATAAGCCCCAAATCAAATTGGTTCAGTATATCAGTAAACTTAACAAAAAGTAATCATCAAGACTCTTTTAATGAATAATACCGTTGTTTATTAGTTAAATAATGCACACGTGACAAATCTAAATTGATATCGCTTCACGTCGTGCATTCTGTGCAGCAAAGACATCTATAACATCAACTACATCGATACTTTCTAGTATTTGTGACTTGACTGACATTAAAACCATGATAAGCCTTTCTTGCGTCATTGTGCTCCTGAGATAGTTTTTGGTGAACTTGAGCTTTGAGAATGATCTCTCACATGACTTAATGTCGTAATGGAAGTGGCCTGAGTTAGCAGTATTCGGAGGAGGTTGCAAAGTCTGAGCACACGTAATTCCCATATGAAGCCTGTTTCCTCAATATGTCTATTGGTGATTGTATTACTGTTTGTTGATGAAAAGTGCTCGTGCATCAATGACATCATTGAAAAAGCGATTTTCCATTTATTTCATCATACAAACAGGAAAAAAAGCACAGTTTGTCACAAGCGTGTCTTCTAACAGGTGTCTTGGTTCAAGAAGAAACCCAAAGGTATCCATTTTCTTTCCAGCCTTTGAAATCTGCCCTTCATCTCCATATGAAATCTGTCCAGCACTTCTGTCACAACACGTTTGAAATGCAGTTGTATTGACAGTCCTACATTAGAACTCAACTTCCCATCAAGTCTTTTCTTTCATATGGTTGTTTTGATTACAGGGAATCCATAGTATTCACTACCTTCTTTTGCTTTTTCGATGGATTGGGTTTTTGTCAGTTTCTCATCATTTTGCAGAAAGCATGAAAGGGTACTAATTTCTTTAGCAGATTCCCGTATATGCAGTCCAGACTTTTGTAGTTTCTTCCGAACTATATTAATTGGGCACAGGAGCTTTGACCAGAATTCCAGATAGACAAAAAATTCTTAATTTTCCACTGCATGAAGAAGATTCTGTGCTAATATTATATGGCATTACGTCATTGTTGGTTGTTTATGTTTTGTGCGAAAGCAAAAGGATTCAGGGTATACAAAAGTGGGAAAGATCCATATCTCGTTATGCTCGAGTATAGAAATACTCCGATAAGTGGACTGCCGTATTCACTATCACAACTGCTGACGAGTAGAAGACTCAGGGAATCATTCCAACTGATCACAAACTATTTAAACCATTGGTAGCTGAAAATGTAGAGACATTACTCAACGAACGACAGATGAAAAGCTAAGTGAAGTACGATGCAAAAGCAAGACTACCTAAAGATTATTCTGTCGGAGAGTTCGTCTAGGTCAAACATGGCAGAAAGCAGTTGTCATAAAAAAACATTCATCACCCAGATCTTACATCATAAAGACAAACAAGGGAATTACATACAGAAGAAATCAACGCTTTTTAAATAAGAGTTTCGATGAAGACATCTCTGGGTACTATGATACCGATGAAGACAATGAACTGCAAACTATTGCAACAAATGAAACAGACAGTTATAGACCAACGTCTAGAGAACTTGTTCAGTCAAGACAACCAGAAGTGGACGAATTGTTAAAGTTCCTAGTAGACAGTGCCGGTCGCAGTGGGCGCCGCGCTTTCATAGGCCCCGCGCTAATTCCAAGTGTACATTATTAAATTAAAAAATTATAACGTATATAAAATAACAGGGTTTTCGCGACCTCCTGATTTTTCAGGGCCTCCATGAAATCTCATGAAAAGGCAAAATATACGATAAAGTCCTGAACTTTTTTTGAATTTATTCAAATCTCCTGAAGAATAGACGAAATTGGCGTTTTGGGGTGCCAATAAAAAAAAGGGGCATTGCGAGCTTTCATTTGATAAAAATTCATTGCAAAGACGAAAGTAGGCCTATTTTCTAATTAAAAAAAAATAATTTTGACATTATGCTTATCCCTACCCAGACTAGGCCCCGCGCGATCCGTTTCGCATAGGGCCCCGCAAATGCTAGGGCCGGCCCTGCTAGTAGATATCACTATTAAGAACTTTAAAAGGAAGGGTGTGATAATAACTTCAATAGGAAGGATGTATTAATATTATATGATGTTACGTCATTATTTTTTGTTTATGTTTTGTGCGAAAGCAAAAGGACTAGATCATTACATGTAAATAAAAAGAGAGAGTTTTCATTGGATTGAGGGAAGATGAATAAAGGGGTAATAACTCGAGTGTGAAGTTTAATTCTGAAATTATAGACGCCAAACCCGAAAAATGGATACTTTTAGCATTGTTAAGAATAACTTTTAGTTATACTCGATTCTGTAAATTTTGCTTCAAGGTTAATTAGTGTAGCCATATAATACTAGCAATTTAGATCTATTATTATTAAACGTAACTAGATACCTGGAATTCGCTGTATATCATGCAGTTTTATTCGTGGATACAAAGTTTAAAATGAGACATACAGAACTCCTATAAAAACTGATCTCTGCGGCAAAAATATTTTTAAAATATCTAGGTTTAGTCTTTGTGATAAATTTAATCCATAAATGTTGATTTAAAAAAGACACCCGTTGACACTATTTGTCAATCAAATATATTAATTTATGTATTTACAAATAAATTTCGGACACCCATTTGGGGGCCCCCCCTAGGTGGGGGCCCGGGGGGATTTTAAAATTCTCCCCCCCCCCATCCCCCCCCCTTAGTTACGCCACTGCCTGGCAATCAAATCACTACATAGAAACAATTAATATACAATTTTTTGGTATGTAAATTATGAGTGAGTCAGAGTAGTAGTAGTATTATATATAATGTAAAAAAAAGTTCCATTTTTCAGACCTTGCGTTCATTAGAGCAGACGACCGTAGATGACGTTAAGGTCATCTGTTTCTTTGGCCAACGGTTGGCGTGTAGTCAGCACAAAGACCAACCGCCTTTACTTTTAGTTACTCATTAGAGTTGGGTGGACTCAGGGGATCCCCCAAAATCCCAAAATAAAAATCCAATTCTTCACCGAGATTCAAACACAGTATCCGAGGATCGAAAGCCAAGTGCTTAACCATTCAGCCAGCGCCACCCCCCCCCCCCCATATATATATATATTATGGACCCTTCCTACAAACGGATGCAAGCCCGTCTACTTTAAGGCTCTAACGACTTTCCTATAAATTTGATAGCTTATGTTATCTTTGGGTAAATTATAACCATTTACATATTTTTGACTGCTTTGAACAACGATATAAATACAGAGAAAGTTCTATGTATAAAAAGGGACTTTACATCATTTGAATAAAATATCTGTGCAATTCAATAGAATGTTTAATCTACTAGTAAACAGGCATGCATTCTCCAACGTCAGTCTGAATTCTTGCAGAGACCCGGATATTCCTGACGGCGAGAACACCCACGTCATGCATGAGGCTTGTTTGTATTGATTAGTTACACTTTCAGCTATTCGTCAGCATCGTCAATGAGGCGTTGTACTCTTGTATAAATATAGAGTGAACAAGAAGAATTGATAGCAAGAGTAAGAAAAAGCATGAAGAATAGTAGTTTCTTATTGTTAGTGGAGAGAGAGGGAAAGGGGGTATTCTTTTATAAATGATTTAGGTAACTTAATCTTCGTGCAGATATTTGAAATATTATATAAATCCTGTTCTTATCTATCATTTTCTAAAAATATTATGTTCTATTTTATACATGTTGTGGATTTCTTTCAGTTTATGAAGATAATTTCTTCTTAGACTTCTAAGCCCCAACCTCTCGCAGGACTACGGGATCTTATCTTATCTTATATAATACAGACGGTACTTCAAAAAAGAAAGTGATTACGTCCTACGCGTCATGCATTTAGTCATGCATCCAATGACCTAAATTCTGCCAAGTCACTGGTTTTCCTGGCTAGCTCAGGCAACCCATTCCATGCTCTAATAGCACTAGGGAAGAAAGAGCATTTGTACAAATTTGTCCTAGCATATGGAAAATTATCTTTGTGTCTTTCTGAGTATTTTATTGGGGTTTTATTTTTGTATTTGAAGATTATGGTTCAGTGTTTAATGTATAATTGCTACTTTACTTTTGAGTCTTCTATCCTGAAGGCTTTCTAAATTTAGTGATTTTACTAAAGGTGTTACTCTAGTCAAATGTGAATATTCGTTTGTTATGAATCTCTTCCGCTCTATTTTGTATCTGTTCCAGAGGATGGGAGCGGGTAGGGTTCGAACCCATAACCTTCTAGACAGTCAAGATCGAATACCACACGACCAGGCAACCATTCAGTCTAACAGCAGTGAGTTAATCTGACAAGCTTTAAAAAAAAAGTCTAAAAGTAGCCTTAACCTATCACGTTACATCATGTTGGGAATCGCTTGGAAAAATGAAGTCCTTTGATTAGTTAAAGGCATGTCTTGGGCTCAGCAACATTGGCGTCCAATAGGTAGGAAAGAGAGCTATAGGTCAAATGTCAATTTAAAACTCACATCCTACTACAGTAATTAATTCTATTCAATTTACTTAATTTGCACGTTTGCGCTAACTGAAATTATAAGAATTGTCAAAGAATCCAAAGATTATGGATGTTGTGGCTTTTCCGCCTGGTCAAATACAAACAATGAAATAAACAGGAGGTAACCTTCAAACACCGGCGAAATGCCAAAACAATCAAGATAGGTAGTCGACACTAGTGTTAAAATAGGAAACACTTTTAATCCTCAAGAAGGGACCCATCTAATGTCCTCTGTTCCAAGCCGTCTGGATATAACTTCTTATTTTCACTGCACTAATGAAAAGCGTCTTGTTGATAGTGTCGAATAGAGTATAGAGGGTTCTTACTTTTTAACAAACTATCACGTCATTGTCGCTAAGTAAAACTTGCCCCCTATTCCCGAAACAAATAACTAAATCCTAATAATGTCATAACAGGAAGAATGCAAGATATAAACCATCAAAAGCTCCGTTCTGCCAGCATGTGTGAACAGTTGCTCTGTCTGGGATTGATCCAAGTAGACATCTACATATCACGACTCTATTACCAGTGCCTCGAAACCCAAGACGCTCTGGACTAAAAACGAGGCCGAAAGCCGAGTACACCGGAGACTTTCAACATTTTCCTTGAATGCACCACACTAAACATGCGGGTGTCCGTTATTTATGAAACTTGGTTGGGTGGCTATATTGAAGCGCTTGGCTTCCGTACTTGTTATCCTGGGTTCAAATCTCGGTGAAGACTGGAATTTTTTTATTTCGGGATTTTTAGGGCGCCCCCTGAGTTCACCCAACTCTAATGGGTACCTGACTTTAGTTGGGGAAAGTAAAGACGGTTGGTTGTTGTGCTGGCCACATGACACTCTGCTCGTTAATCGTTGGCCAAAGAAACAGATGATCTTAACATCATTTGCTCTAGAGATCGCAAGGTATGAATGGGGAACTTTACTTTTCTTACTGTGTTGACATGCATCGAGGCGTCCTTGATGTGTTGCTATAAGTATTTTAAGTCTTTTAATTGATATGTGATTGAGCTTGACTAATACACCACATACGATAATATATCATAACATAATGAATGTCAACTGCTTGTGGATGCCATTTAATTGCTAATACCGTTTAACAGGTTTTTGCAAATAGATGAACGCCTGTTTATAGAAGACACAATAACACACAGAATTTTAATTAATATGGAAACGTCATTACTTGTTAATCACGTATTTGTAATTATTTATATAGGGTTGTTTTTGTATGTAAAATGAAATCACAATAGGAATATTTGGAGGCATAAGGGAGTTAATACCACTCCTGCAGTTTTTGACATTGTTTATCTCCCATTACTTTTCTTTCTTCCTACTAAAACTTTATAAAATTAGAAAATTATTTTTAAACTGTTAGTGTATCTCAGTGTTTCCCAAAGTGGGGTACGCGTACCCCCAGGGGTACGGGAAGAGTTTGGAGGGGGTATGCCATGCATCTCATTAACTATGTCCATTTATTGTGTTCAGTTAATAAATTAAATTTAATTATTAATAATTTTTAACTCACATTCTTTAATATTATTTTATTTTATATTTTTGAAAACCATTGTTATTTGAGTTCTTAAAAACAAATTTTAAAAAGTTTCGAAATAAATGTGCTTTTTTTTTGTATGGCGAATAATGGTTTAATTTAATATTTTATACACTTAGAATTAGTGCGGGTCCTATGAAAGTGCGGTCGTTTAAGGCAGGCCCTGCAAAAATAGCGGTGTATGCTACGCTGCCGATCGACTTTTGTATAATTTGGCCTCAAAATAAGGTAACTAGTTGAAGACTTAATTGTAATAGATTTATAGTTTTTTGAAACACTACTTTAAAAAGGCAATAAGAGTTGAACGAATGAAATAGTAGGTCACTCGTTATTCGTCTTACAATATCTGCTTTTTCAGCATTTGTAGATATTAAGTCGAAAGAAAAAAGGAACACACTATTGGACGTGGAACAGCATCTCAGATTAAAATTAACAGCCAGGGAACCAAATTTTATGATCTGTCATCTCAGCACAAACAATTGTATTATTCTCAAGCCAGTACATTTTTAAAAAGGGGGTTGTTTGTGGGGACGAGGGGTACAAATGTTTCAAAAAATTATAAACTGGATACACATTTGTCCAAAGTTTTGGGAATCACTGGTGTATCTCATAAAACAAAACACTTTAAAGATAGCAAAACAATTTCTAGCTCGTAAGGTGGTTCATGGAATGGTTTATTTTTTTAAGGCACTCCCACCTTATTGACGTCCTAGCCTTCAATCGGTCATTGACTCGGAATGGGAGGTAATCGATATTATCAAATTAGTCTTCCCATTTTTTTTTTTAATTGTACGGGTGAAGCTCGTTAACAGAGTTGCTACCCCTGAATTTGGAAAACAAATGTCGGGGCGTGATGTTCCCCCCTTGCCGTGGTGGTGATCGCAG
Organism: Biomphalaria glabrata; assembly: GCF_947242115.1. Lineage (NCBI taxonomy): Eukaryota > Metazoa > Mollusca > Gastropoda > Planorbidae > Biomphalaria > Biomphalaria glabrata. Next base: position 48,739,915 of record NC_074715.1, on the reverse strand, counting down.
TCAATAAAATGAGTATTTGTTGGAACAATTCGACCCATTTACTTTGATTGTTCGGTCAATTGATTGTCCAGTGTGGCTGGAGTGTTTTGTTTGCTCTGCTCAAATTACTTTTGCTTCAGGTTTTATTTTGGTGGCATCATTCTACTTTTTTTTCTCTTTAAACTGTGATTAGGATCAAAACATCCAATTTTTGTGGCACATTTCTGGAGACAAAATATTCACAGAAAACTAGATTTTTTTTTTTAGATTCAGGGTATTTTTTTTTAAATTTAATTAGTAACAAAAAAGAAATATTATGTTCATTTGTATGCCAAAAAATATAAAGTTATAAACATTAAAACCATTCAATTTTGTTGACTGATTCTCATCTTCTGCGTTCTCACTATCGAAGGTTCATATACCTATAGTCCTATATCGACTCTTCTTTTTTGAAGTAAAGTCTGTATTATATAAGATAAGACACAATCTAATAAAATACTTAGAAGACACAAAGATAAAGGCGCATTCCTCTTTCCATATGCTTGGACGAATTTGTACAAATGCTCCTTCTTCCCTAGTGCTATTAGAGCATGGAATGGGTTGCCTGAGCCAGCCAGGAAAACTAGTGACTTGGTAGAATTTAAGTCATTGGTTAACATACATGATGCGTAGGACGTAATCATCTTGTTTTTTGAAGTAAATTCTGTATAATACAAGATATGAGCTGCAGAAATGCAATACATATAGTCCAGATCATGCAGCTCTTCGAATAGTTTTACTTCTATAGGAGTGTTTTGGAGCCAGGGTTTTGTGCGCGCCTCTCTTATGATATGCAAATTTGTGGGCATATTTCGCTACTTCCAATTTTCAGCTACCGGAACATGTTTAGTCTCATTGTGTTGTGACCTGCTTGGAGTCTAAATATCATTTTGAGACAGCTTAAATAAGTGTCTAGTCTAGCCAAAAAAACATTCTAGTTACGGTCTATTGTAGTCAATAACATTGTATTTAAGGTCTAGTCTATTCAAGAACATGCTAGTTAATCTTATCTTATCTTCTTCTTATCCTATATGATACAGACGTTACTTCAAAAAAGTCATGCATATTAAGGTTTAGTCTAGTCAATAACATTCTATTAAAGGTCCAGTCTAGTCAAGAACATCTTAGTTAAGATCCTGTCCAGTCCATAACATTCTAGTAAAGGTCAATAAGAACCTACTTAAAGACCACCAATTATTATACATTTAATTTAGTAAATATGTTTTATTTTAACCAAATCTGTGTACAACTGTTACTGGAAGTAATTCAAAGTTACTGGATATTCACGCGATCTAATCCAGTGAATTAGCTGAACTAAATTTTGATTTATTTCTTTGTGATTCAAATTCTTATTAGTTCAGTTATTGAGTAGTACAAAATACTGATGTACTCACGGGAATCTAGAAATAAACATCTTCTGTACACTATGTTCGCGTACTGATAGATAGACGGACCTAGATAGAATCAATTGGGCTAGATCACGTTTTTTCGCTCTGAACAAACAGATGTATTAAGGGAATTGAAACCTGTATCGTAAGTAGTTCTGGAGATAGCTGACTATAAATGATCATTTGAAATGTTTTGAGCTTGTGTTTATGTTTCTTGTTTCTCTGTTCTCTCCCCTTCCCCTATTCCAATTTGAGGTCTCTTATCAAAGAGACAGAACGACAATGCGGCTATTTTTAGAGATATGGGTCAACTGGGGTCGGCGAGTTCCAATCGGGTCTGCTGTGATGATTGACAAGAGCAATAAATAAGATAACCCACAAGGTCCAGGGGAATCTGGCTTTTGTTATGGTCCCCGGCGATGGCTCTGCGCATGCAAATAATTCGGTAACTGGGTCACGTGGGGCCTGAGGGTTTGTTATTCGCCTCATATGGTAAGTGGTAAATATTTTTAGGTGTGGAATCTAGTCTTTGTATAGCATGGATGTCTGGCCTTGTAGTATGGGCTTCGCACTGTGTTTATGAGGGTCCTGAGTTCGAACCATGACAGCATCCTTTTAAAAATTTCGAAGCAATGTAGGATACAGTTACTCGAGCTGTTACCATTCTCCGTCATGCCCTCATTATTGTTGTATAAATATAAACCATGAATATGATAAATACGCAATTGAAAAGTAACTTTATGCAAGTCATAAAGACAAAATGTCATTTATTTTTAGTTACCTATAAGCAGCAAAATATAATGCAATGTTATTAAACATACAGCTCTGGCAATTCATACATGAAATTTAAATAATGATTACAATCAGTGCGGTAGCTAGGAATTTGCCATCATTTGGGGGAAGGGGGGGCTCGGCCTCTTTTTTGGGGGGCCTCTGCATTTTGCGTAATATTTAATATTTATGTAAAAAAAACCCACTCATTTGGGACCCCCCTCAACTGGGGGCCAGGGGGGGGGGAAATGTCAAATTCTCCCCCTCCCTCCCCCGCCCTAGCTACGCCTCTGATTGCTATTTTTAACATTAGCAAAAGCACAGATCATTTTACGCTGGCAGTCGCGGCATTGTGGACAATTTCAAAAAGGGTCGCGGGACCAAAAAGGTTGAGAACCTCTGGTGTAGTCCGTCAACTACTCTGTGTGCTGTGTCTGTGAAATGTTGCTGCTGCTTTGAATTCATAAAAGATTTCTTGTAATGACATTAAATTATATCACACAGTGATCACTACAGCAGTCTTAGTCTTACTATTAGTCTTAGTCTTGAACCAAAAAAGTCTTAACAATAATATAGTCACTGTGTTGTCCTGACATACTTATGTTTCCTGATCTTTTTGAGTAAAACTTAGCATTACAGAAGTGCAGTCAATGTGCGCGTTACTTATGAATAAAGTGATAAATACAGTCATTTTGATATAATCAGAAATTAAATGTGATTAATCTATATCCAGCTGTGTGCCGCTTTGTCTAGGTTAGAAAATCAAATATTTCGATTCTCCAAAAAGATAGCATGATAGAATTGAAGACACACTATGAATAAAGCCATTGTACACTTTATAATTCAAATTTTAAAACACATTCTGAGAAGTAGACTTAACCTGAAGCTTGAAACTTATTTTTTGATTGTCATGAAATAAACTCGTCTCCTCTCCATAGGTTTTCAAACCGAAAGTTCATAAATGTGTTTTTACCGGAAAACGAATTATTTTCCTTTCATTTTTTTTCTCTTTTCTATATAGATGCTCAAAGCTTCGAGTAGCCGATGTATAAACGCACTTCATGTTTACACTTCTCTTGGGACCTTGGCATGAACAGCACGTGACCGTGTGCGCTGAAACAACAGAAAGACTCATTGCCTATTATTGTTTGATCAATAAAAACACACCTCCTTATGGTACGAACAGAAAGTCTTCAATAATCTATCTGTACTGCCTTTCACTCTAAACAAACAATTGGCCATGAATCAGACCAGCTGCCAGTTAGGTCTTACTATTTGTTTACAAATAATTTTCTTTTAGAATCACAAACACAAATGGTGCGGCTGAGAGGCCAAAAGGCCGCTTGTCTACGACTTGGCCATCTAACGTAAATATGTAAGAAGGTCATTCAGACTGTTTCATAAATATGCAAGAAGGTCATTCAGACTTTGTTTCATAAATTTGCTAGAAGGTCATTCAGACTTTGTTTCATAAATTTGCTAGAAGGTCATTCAGACTTTGTTTCATAAATTTGCTAGAAGGTCATTCAATCTTTGTTTCATAAATATGTAAGAAGGTCATTCAGACTTTGTTTCCCATAAATTTGCTAGAAGGTCATTCAGACTTTGTTTCATAGATATGTGTAGGTAATTCAGACACTCCTTGATTTAATCTTCTGTTCAATAATTGTTCTCTGTCGTCTGTTCGTGAATTTGTAAGGATCTACTCGAGTGCGTGTAATCTTCATGGCATAGTCACTTAGCAGGGTTACCAGAAATAATCTTGAAGTAGCTTTTAGTTGGGGTTTTATATATGTATATAGCAGAATGTTATATACTCGCAAAGAATACATGTTTCTCTTTGTTTTACGTATTGACTATATCTAGTCCTCCGAAATTTTCATGTTTCCCTGTGTGTAAGTGAGAGTGAGTGTGGATTAATTGAAGAGCGGAGTGAATGAAGAGTGCAGATGAGTGACGACTAAGAAAGAGGGCAGTAATGACCAGTCTCCAGAGCCAAACCTTTCCAAACAGATTGCTGATGCAAACAAATAGTCACCAAAATTATAACTTATAAAAACATGTATACTATATTGGCTTGGAAACCATATGCCTATTGTAATTCTAGGCGAAAGAAAAAAAATCCCAAATGACTAAACGGTTAGGAGAAAGGGAGATAAATAGATCTTTTTTTAATTACTTTAAATGTAAGTTAAACGATAGAAGCAATGACTGTTCGACTGGAAATCCCAGAGGACATTACGATGTAATGATAAGCGACTTGTTTTTTTAAGGTTAGTGTTTAACTTCAATCTTTCCGAATTAAACATTTCGAGAAGGTTGTGCATATTTTCCCAACTTTGATATTGTCAGCTCTTAAGCTCTTAGTCCTGGGTCTCCTGTTGGCTTCAGAGGGGAAGGGAAAGGAGGAGCGGGCGGGGCGATTCAGGTTGTTGTGACTTTAAGATTGTTTTTCTTTTCGTTTGCTCGAGATATTCCTTTGAACGGAATGTACCTCATAGTAAAACACAGTAGTTTTTTTTGTTTTCAGTCACTGATACTTTGATTTTAGTTTCTAGAGTTTCAAGTATAGACTTTAATTAATGTGCAACTATTATTCAGTCTATGGGATATTGTTCCATTGGATATCAATTTATATTGCATATTTTTATTTGCCAGAGCTGTGCCTGTATTTACTTTATATATTCAATAAACAAGTTATATGTCCGTGAATCGACATTTCAAATCTCCATTCTGTCTATATATTTGTGGTCACGGTAATGCTCATGAATGGGTCACATTTAGCAGTCAGAATTGAGGTACATATAGCAAGAAGAATTCAGAAGAACCTTGACATACATTATTTTGCATGTAAATCTAAAATTTAAGCAAATCAGCTTATACAATTCGGACACGAAAAACGAATTAATCTTATCTTATCTTATTTAATACAGACGTTACTTCAAAAAAGAAGATGATTACGTCCTACGCATCATGCATTTAGTCATGCATATTAACCAATGACTTAAATTCTGCCAAGTCATTGTTTTTTCTGGCTAGCTCAGGCAACCCATTCCATGCTCTAATAGCGCTAGGGAAGAAGGAGTATTTTTACAAATTTGTCCTAGCATATGGGACGAGGAATGTGATCCAAACTGAACACAGTTCCCAATGTCTTACAAGAAACTATATTAACGCTCCATGACATCAAATCAATTTTCAGAAATGGGATTTCTCCAGTTACTTACATTTGTTTGAAAAAGACACGGTTCAAGCCTGCAGATCTATTTGTTGTGCGCAATCTTTTTTGTATGAATAGTTCAACTGGTTCATTGTATTTATCCGCTAGCAACAGCCTACCAGGCACTTAGTCTCACTCCGCTCCTTTATTTACGACCTACTTTCATAGAACTGAAATCAACGCAATTGGGAATTTCATAAAAAGTATTGTAGTTTTAAAAAATATATATAATTTACTTAAATAGAAAATATTGTTATCGAGTTCCTTCCCTGAGGTTTCTAGGTTGAAAAGTCTAAATTTAAACCTTAAATAACTAGTCTGTCATTTTGTCTTTGCAGGCTTTCTTGATTTGGGCGCCATTGAAGAGATCTATTATTCATTGATTCTTGTTCTTTTTTGTCTTCCGGGGATCGGCAAGACGTCCAACAGCGCCATCTATTATTCAGAAAGCATTAGCTTTGCGAGCGTACGGGCGAAAGAAAACGAGACGAGACTTGAACGAGATTGGATGTCTCAGATAAAAATAGCTACCTTAACCACTGCGGAGAAATCACGCATGAAGAGGACGCAAAAAGTGAAAAAAGAAAAACTTCATTTCGAGGCTAGATGGCACGTGCTGCTGAGATCACGTGCATGGCGTTACACATTTTGATCAAAATAACAAAGAACCTAACATCTGATTGGATGGACATACCATAGTTCTATAGACTTAATAGGGGGTCTACATTAATTGAACGCGACAAAACTGTATGCAAAATAATTTATTTTTTGACGTTTAGAAGTTCAAGAATAAAAAATAATATTGTTCATTAGTTTTATAATTGCTATAAATCAAGCTTCCATTATTCAAAACAACTTCACTTTTTTTTTCTTATTAATACAGTAAAATGTATAACCTTTATTAATTTCATTAGTAAAAATGTGTATTTATTTAAGATAATTGTAGAGAAACCCCTGATCAACAAGTTCATTACTTCTGTTCTCTTAATAATACAAAGTCTACCTCACGTGCCGACCCCATTTTGTTCATTAGAAATTTAGTTAAAAAACATTTTGGCATATTTATCCTAACCCCTAACCCCTGTTTCAGAACGAGGGTAAAGTCAACGTTTTGATAGATTTATGACCCGGAAGTTTATAGTTCACCTTCGCTCACGATGGTTATGGGTTTACCCGGTTCTGATAAAGGTCAATAACGTGATAATTATGTAATAATATATTTTTTATAAAGTAAAAGTCCCAGTTAGACCAGTGCTTAACTCTTTATCTCCGTAATTATTTCTCCACGTTCTGACAGAATTGTTCATTTTTCACATTTGTACAATCTAGCCTGTCATGGTTAAACTTCAATAACATTTGTTATTTGTAATCAGAAAACGTTACTTAGGAGAATGCTTGCTCTTTTTAAATAATACAAATTAAATTAATGTTATAAAAATTAACAAACAAATAGTGTTAAAACAAAACAGTGCTAAAACAAAACAGTGCTAAAACAAAACAGTGCTAAAACAAATAGTGTTAAAACAAAACAGTGCTAAAACAAAACAGTGCTAAAACAAAACAGTGCTAAAACAAATAGTGCTAAAACAAACAGTGCTAAAACAAACAGTGCTAAAACAAGCAGTGCTAAAACAAGCAGTGCTAAAACAAACAGTGCTAAAACAAAACAGTGCTAAAACAAACAGTGCCTGCTGAACAGACTTTTCAGGTCAGAGAAACAAGGCTAACAACCTGAGTATTCTAAGCTCTAATCCCTATTGACACAATTTTAAATTCGACATTTAACTCTAGCTGAGGTGTGCTTGATCCGCGCCAAAATGCAGAACTGAAACATTCTGCAAGATAACGCCTTACACCCCCACCCCCCTTGACATGTTCATTAAAGAGTTTGAACCAGGGCACACTGAATATGACGACGTGGTACACACAAAAAATGCTATTCACAAATTGTAATTTATAACGATATTATTCATTATAAAAATAATAATTATAATAGTAGCCGAAAGGGGCAGTGACGACCTTGATGACATTTCCCTGAGCCTGAACATTTTTAATTTGCGTTTCCTAAGAAAATTTGAAAGTGGAGTACAATGAAATTTCCTTTCTTTTAATGAATCTTATTCGTGGAGTATTTGATCTGCAACGATTTGTCTCGATTCATTAGCGTAGTTAGGAATTGGCCATCATCTGGGGGCCCTGGGAGATTGACGTCTTTGGGGGCTCCTGCATTTTGAGTAATATTTAATGTTTAATAACAAAACAATTTCAAACACTTATTTGGGGGCTCCCTCTAGTGGGGGGCTCGGGGATTTTCAAATTCTCCCCCTGTCGCAACTGTTGAATTAGCTGTACAACAAAATTAGTTCACATTCTAATAGCGCCGATTTCATCATTAGATGATGACGTCATTCGCGCTATTTTATTTTCTTGTGGACTAGCTGCTGTTCCCTTGTCGATTCGTCATAAATGTTTTATATGACGTCAAACTTTTCTTCTTGATTGTTTGGTAGACTCCCTCCATCTTGTGGTGTAGAGCCAAGTGTATCTTTTGAGTTCCTGAATTATACTTGTGTTTACGTTACTGGATAGCCTTAGCGTTGACCTTGGTATATATTCTTGGATTATTTGACCCCTGTTTAGGGTGAGTTTTATTCCACATTATACAGTTATTTTAATGTGGATTCGGTCGTATTCGTATTTTTTATAATTAAATTAGAGGATTAGAAGAATCTATTATTTGTCTTTCTATAGGGTCTCAGTCTCAGGTTTCGGGACTGAAGTTCGAGTCTGAGGTTCCAGATTCCAGATTGTGGGTTTTTATATCCAGACTTGGTGTACATTGTGAGTTTACAAGTTGTGTTACTACTTTGAACTTTGATTCTACATTGTTGGTGAACATTCATCTTGGTTAGAAGATAGATCTACTAGTGTTGCCATTGGTGAATGAAATACACTACACATGATTACAGAATCTTTGTGTTGGAATGAAATATTGTGAGAACAACATTGAAAGGTGGTTATCATTGTATTTGAAATATTAATTCAGTAATTAATTGAAACTAGACTATGATTTAGTAATTTCTCACACTATACTATATGCACCTATATTTGTTTATCATTATTATTCATCTCTTGTCATTGTCATTGTATAAATATCATTAGATTAAATTTTACATTTTAATTTAATCACCATACACCTCGTTTATTAGTCTATGCACAACTGGGTGTGTATGGTGTGACTGTCGGGCTGAACTTCGGCCTAAAAATTAATTATAATTTATAAAGTAATTATAACACATACATACATTGGAATTCAAATTACGATTTTAATTCCTAGACAATTTTATTATTCAATAATTAAATCTTAAGTCCCGACCCCCCCCCTCCCCTAGATACGCCCCTGTCTGGATTAGATACACTTCTTATAACTTATCATAACTTATAAAAACAAAAATAAAGCTTATAATGAGTTCTCAAAAACTCGATGACCTTCTGAGACTCTCAAAATTTAAAAAAACCCAACGAAGTGCATATTTCACATCTTCCGGTTGCTGTATGCTTTAATTCAATTTATACTTAACACATTTTCAGACTTTCATATTCTTTTTCTTTTTTTTTATATTTCAATGTATGCATCGTCTTAGACGTTGAACCAATTAGACCAGCCAGCAGAATAAACTTCCTAACGTAGTTGAAAATCTTCAGGCTAAATAAAATGTGGATAAATTTTATTAGTGCAAGGCTATTTCTAAATCCATAAACATTTCAGCAGCGAGTCTAAGATAAATGTAGGGTAAAGGGTACCCCGTTCTAACCTTGAGATCTCAGGGGGGGGGGGTAGATGGCCGACCGTACCCCGTTCTAACCTTGAGATCTCAGGGGGGGGTAGATGGCCGACCGTCTTTACTTCCCAAACGTAAGGTATCTAACAAAGTTGGGTGGACTCAGGGGCGTCTTTCAAATCTCGAAGATCAAAATCCTAGTCTTCACAGGGATTCGAATTTGGTTCGTAAGACAGGCGCTTTACCCCTCGACCATCACACCACTGAAACTAAAAAAAAATATTCTTCTGCAACAACTTTTGTAAATAAAATGTTAATTGTACAAAAAGCACTATGTGAAGACCCAACAGAATGCCATTTTGTTTCTTCCTTTCGTATCAAAAGACAGAAACAATTCCATAGGGAATTAGTTGTATGTTTGAGAACCGCTGCATGGAACATATTCGCCAACAGAAATGACCTTCAATTTTTATGTTTACATGTAACGCGATCTGTTTGACCTAATTTGTAAACTTTAAAAAAAAAAGGTGTTGAAAACATTGTTGCAAAATTTCTATTGCTATCGATCTGAGAGTAAAGAAGTTATTTATTTGTATTGATCTGGGCAGGATCGGTCCTAGGTTCTTTATGGCTTCTCTAGAACAGTCTGTGTGTCGATTTATGTTGATATTTATTTCTCGAGTGTAGGACTTTGCCCTCTTTCTCTCGACTGGCCTCTGGTTCTCTCTGTCTCTCGACTGGCCTCTGGTTCTCTCTGTCTCTCGACTGGCCTCTGGTTCTGTCTCTCGACTGGCCTCTGGTTCTCTCTGTCTCTCGACTGGCCTCTGGTTCTGTCTCTCGACTGGCCTCTGGTTCTCTCTGTCTCTCGACTGGCCTCTGGTTCTCTCTGTCTCTCGACTGGCCTCTGGTTCTCTCTGTCTCTCGACTGGCCTCTGGTTCTCTCTGTCTCTCGACTGGCCTCTGGTTCTGTCTCTCGACTGGCCTCTGGTTCTCTCTGTCTCTCGACTGGCCTCTGGTTCTGTCTCTCGACTGGCCTCTGGTTCTCTCTGTCTCTCGACTGGCCTCTGGTTCTCTCTGTCTCTCGACTGGCCTCTGGTTCTGTCTCTCGACTGGCCTCTGGTTCTCTCTGTCTCTCGACTGGCCTCTGGTTCTGTCTCTCGACTGGCCTCTGGTTCTCTCTGTCTCTCGACTGGCCTCTGGTTCTCTCTGTCTCTAGCTTTCAAAAGTTTAATTTTTTTTTCTAAGTAGAGACTGTTAGATCATCCAATATAAGCGCAGAATGGAGACCTTTATTGAGAGATTTTGCTGTTTTTACAAAGCTTATATAAGCTCACCCTCTCTGTACACATATTTGTTCACGTTATTTCATCCTAATATCCATTCTCGAATCAAGTTAAACTTAGCAGAATTATTCATTGTCAATCAGTGGGGTAGATAGGAGGAATTAGCTTAGCTTTTTTAGGAGCCCCTGCATTTTGACATTTGACATGAGATAATGTACTTAATAAGTCTAAATTTTCGTACAGTATGTAAGTAAATTTAGCAACAACGAATCATTAAGATTCTTTTAATGAATAATACCGTTGTTTATTGGCGGCATAATGCACAAGTGACAAATCGCTATTCAGTTAGTGCTTTCTGTGCAGCAAAGGTATATATACCAATATCTAGGTCAGTGCTGTCTAGTAATTTTGACTCCACGTGATTAGCAAGATTACATGGCAGTGGCGTAATATTTAATGTCTAATGTAAAAAAAAAATTAGGGCCCCTTCGAGTGGCGACCTGGGGGGATTATAGAATTCGGACCCCCCTTTTCACGACCCTAGCTACGATACTGTTGTTCCTAAATACACATGTATCGAGAAAAAAAATTGACCAATGACATTATAAATGAGTGGTAATTAATTAACTTTGTTTTACATAGAGATTGTACCAGCTAAGGGGAGAAAATTGTCACCTTAAATTTGAAACTAAAAATAAACAACTAAGTCATTGCTTTTATATAGCGCCACTTTCATGCTTACAGCATGCTCAGAGCGCTATGGTCGAATCTCATTTTTGAACCAGTGGGTAGAGGGGGTATTTTTGAGAAGGTTTTCCGTGCTGCCTTTGGGCACTCAGTAAACATAACTCTGATCGAGTCGGGTGTCGAACCTTGAGCCCCCATCATAGGTAGCCAAGCCAAGCCAAGTTCAAGCGTACTTAGCCTCTCCATCACGTTTTTACTTTCATAAGCACTTACCTAGTTCAGTGGCCAGGATGTTGGACTTCCTCGAGCTCGAATGCAAGTCAAGTAGTTTTTTTTTTTATAATTATTAATATTTAAAAGCCAGCCCGGAAACCTTCTCCCTAATACGTTCTCCCCTGTCCGCACCCTTGAGTGATTGGACGGATAGACAGTGAGTATGCTAAAAGCATGAAAATGCGCTAAGCAAAAACATTTGGTAAAAAATATTTCCAATATCACAAATTGTTCATTGTTATACCAGAACTATTAAAAATAGAAATATATGACATCATTGACTCGAAATAATTAATTAAAAAAAAATAAAATTTAAAATTATTTTGAAAGTATTTTTTTTATCTATGTAATCTTTCGAGTGCGTCTTGTCTTAATGTATATAGTCTCAATATGAGTTTGTTTTGTTGTGTGATTATATGAAAGTATCTTGCACTTTTTGAGGTCCTCAAAGAATGTCTTGTTGAGATCTTTTGACTGGGTCTTCAGTTTTATTTACATTTATCAGATTTTGTTTAGTCTTTTCTGATTCTCAGTTTTCTCTTTGTGGTGTTTTTAAAACGCAGCTAAACTGTTCATTGACTACCTAGCGTAAAGCGCTCAAGAAATAGCAAAAGTGACTCAATTAGACTTTGTATTTCTCTGTATCGGGATTAAGTCAATGCTAAGTGGATTATTTGATAAACTAGAAAAGCATAAAAAAAAATCTAAATCAAGTCATCTGGCTAGTATAGTTGGCAGTACTGTGAGTAAATGAAGATGCATGCATGAATCACTGTAATGATTAAAAATTATCTTTATTGCCACAAAGATTCCCCTAACGACCACTTACGTCTCGTCCTCACACTATGTTATCCATAAGGTTGGGACTTCCGGTGCATTTCCCCAAGTTCAATGTCACTTCGCAGAAGCTTGTCGTGTCGGATGACTCAACTTTTGAATAATTAATTAACAAGTAAACTGCGTAGCTGGCATTGGACAGTTTTATTTATATACAGGAACCTACGCATTGGCATGCGTAAAGTGAGATGACCTAATTAACGAAACGTAGTTGGTTTTTTTTGAGTTGGTGAAAAAAATTACGGAAATTTACAATTGTATGTGCGGATCGTTGATATTGTAAATTGAAACAATGCTATAAAAAAACTCCTTACTTTCTACTTTATTGTATAGATGTATATATATATAATCGATATAAAAAAGTGAAGCAATTAAATTAAAGTAATTAATTTCGGACCTTGTGATTTATGGGGCAGATGATTTCTGTGGCCAACGGTTAACGAGAGTGTCATGTGGCCAGCACAACGACCAACCGTCTTTACTTCCCCAAGGTTCCAATTAGAGTTGGGGTGACTCTATGATGACCTACTATCCAGCAGTTCAAAATCTCATTCTTCACCAGGATTCGAATTCGAGACGCCTCGATTTGGAGGCCAAGCTGACAACGCCAACCACCCCCCTTCTATAATCAAAATACGATTTTGAAATCTGCAGTCTGTGGTATTTTACGTCTCGAGAGACGATCTTTTTCCTTTGCAACTTCTTGTGTGACTAAAGAGGCCAATCCTTGATACACAGCTGCGGTTGCAGATTGGGCATATGTGATCACCAGGCGCAGTTGCATTTTCAGTCTTCTTTCTGCTTCTGTTGTGTATGACATCTGCAATCCGAGACCCTTCTCTTATGCTCTCTCTCCATGTAGATCTATCCAGTGCCACTTTTTCCCAGCTGCTAGTGTCGATTTTAAATAGCTTCATGTCACGTTTGCATACATCTGTATACAGTAAAAGTGGGTGACCAACGACAATTTTGAAATCTTCAGTACATTGTTAATAAGGGTCAGTGCTAGTTTCATTTGGTTTGACTATCTGGAGAGATCTTACATCTAGTAAATTACAAGATACACGTCCGTGTGAATAAGACACAGAACGCAAAGCGTCTTGGTTCCTGACAGTCGCTGAGTTGCAAAAGAAGTCAAAAATAAACTCAGCATCTGTTAGTTGATGTTCGTCATAGAGTGCTGTGACAGTTCGCATAAACAAATCAAATAACAAGATCGGATCTGATCGAATCGTCATTGAAAGAAAAAAGGCACGAGAAGGGATCAAACCCACGACATTCGCTTTAGTAGCGCTACACTAAACTAAATCCTCTGCCAGTTTCGGGAACTTTCCAGACTTCCACCCAGCCAGTTGTTTTTTAAATCCATAATTCATATATAAGAGAATCTAAGTTTATGGTAGGAATAATACAACACTGCTGTGGAATGTCGGTTATGACAGGTTTGTGTTGAAAACACATTCGTAAAATAATTAAAACAGAAAGTGAGAAAAATATTTAAAAAAAAAACAAAAACACTTCAACAACGAGTGCCCTTGACGAATCGCTACTGTTGATTTACAAAAAGCATACTGACGTTGACCACTGCCAGTAATGACAGCTAATTTCTTTTCCTAAATTGTTCAGTGTGACATTAAAATGAATTTCCTGTCTTTTTCGTTCGTTTCAAACTGCTTCAGTTCGGTTGTACCTAACAACAAAGAACCCTAACCCTCCATAGTTCGGCTGCACTTAAGAAAGGTTGTGTCCCCTGTCACTGAACTTATTAAGTTCACGGTCTTCTCCATTAAAATTGTTTTTTTTTTAAATCAAGAAAACGAAAGTAACTTGGAGACCTCGCATTGGATTGTGGGTAAATGCAGACGTTTTTATCTCGAGAAATCACGTTTGACCCCAAGGCGAGACTCCCTGTTTCATTCCGTACTTAGGATGTTTGTTTTTTTTACTTTTTACCAATTTCCTTGTCGATTTCCTTCCCCCCCCCCCCATCCGGTCGTCTCCCCTTAAAAGATAATTTGAAACTTTATTTGAAAGTTGGAATGGAACTATGTCTACCTCTTTCTGTTACTCGGTAAAGTTCGTCTATGTTTTTTCAGACTAAATTTTAAATGTATAGCTGTCATCTTCACCTTCGGCTATCCCTTAGTCTACTGGACCGTTCGGGCACCACGCAAGATCTGTCGACCGTCTTTCTCCATTCTCTGTCTCTGACCCCACGATGACCTGCTAACTACTGTAAAAAAAAAAAAAACTGTAACTAAAACTACATGGCCAGATTACAAAGTCTTCGTGGCTCGCAAAGACCTTCCTTAAGTCAACAGTACCAGGAAAAAGAAAAAGAGGCAGACAGAGAAAGCGATGGGGGGATGAAAGAGATTCTATCCGAGGCAAAAGACAGATACGCAGCTGTGGTCACAGATCTGGGCATCTGTATACACCAGTCCCTGTTGTACATTCTCGCTTCATTCTCCTTCACGACCACTCTTTCTATGCTCGCTCTCCATGGGGATCTATCCAGAGCCACTTTTTTGACCAGCTGTTAGTGTCGGTTCTGAAGAACAATCACTACCGTCACTAGCAACAGAATTTTTGTATCTCTTGTAGCAAACACACAGACAATCTTTCAAATAAAGATATATTCATATCTTTCTAAACCTAAAGAAAAACAAATTGTTCACGAAACTTATTTAAATTGTTCAATTAGTTTTACGTATAGTCAGTCATTATTTTGAAGCCCAGAAGAATATCTGAGTAAGACACGGATTTTTTATTATTATTATTTTTTTTAAATAAAGGGGAGATTAGCGTTTAGAATGTTTCAAGTGCAGATTATATCTTTATGGCTGGATGGCTGCCTGTTCGTGTGGTTTGCGCGCTGGACTACCGTTCGGACTTATCGATGCTCCCGGGTTCAAGCCCGGCCCGCTCCAGACTTCCGTCGTCCTGCGGAGGTTTGGACCTGAAGAACCATCTGAAACATGTAAAACATTTTACCTTTGTTTATTATTCAATGAACAACTTTTGAGTGATTTTTTTTTCTTGACATGCTAAAATGATATTATAATTAATAAAAAAAATAATTAACTTAGCATTTAGCACAGTAATGAAAGACATTAATGTGAGGCTTCGTGGAGTTAACCGATAGGTCACATAAGAAGCTCAAGTCCAAACCTCGAGCTCGACCAGCAAGTTTTGGATTTTATTGCGTTGCGTTTGTTTGGAACTTAAGAACAGAATGAAACCTTCACCCCCGGACTACCCCACACCCACGCTACCCAACTCCCACAAAGCCACAGAAGAGAAATGGACCTGATCGCACTGAGTGGCCGACACTAATGCTGTTTGTAGCGCTTTAAATTGTTGTACTGCTACTTATAATAACACAAATTTAAGCTTGTTCTTTGCATTGACATGCATTAGTGTTAGATTTTTTCAACAATCATCTAGTTCTCATTTAACATTTAACTCATCTCATTTAACGTTATGCATGTGTATATTGTTATTAAAGTTACATATTGAGGTTTTGTTCACAAGAGTGTAAGTTATTTGGTATTTATGTGTGTGAATATTTTTATTCCTACGTTAGTTTAGTTGTACTAACTGTTTAAAACTATAAGTCAATGACCGATCAACAACATACGGGACTATCTTGGAATAATGGTAGGGATACATTCTTTTGCTTTACGGGTTATGAGAAGTATTGATTTCTGAATAAAGTATTTTGTGAAGTTGATACCGATATAGAAAAAAAGAGCAAAGCCCCCTCTATTTCTGGAAGCATAGTTTATTTTAAAAAATGTGTGCTTTGTTTCCCTTTAGCGACATCGATTTCCTTGTTTATCTTCCCTTGTTTTTTGACCAGGCAACAAAAAGATTGTACTTTGAGAGTTTTAATAGCTTTAGAGCTAATAGAGCTGAGAGATTCTAGCTCCTTCCAGCCGTTTCTTCATCTACCACAATAGTGGTAACTATCAAGAAGGCGAGTATCACATGACACAGTATGATGTAATATATCTATAATTAGTTAGGAAAGCTGTTTTTAAGACTTTTATAAAAAGCCTTTTTAAAACACATTTGAGTTCAACCGTTAGTTACTTTCGTAAGCTGTCTATTACCTGACCTAGACGGTAATGAGCCAAATTCAAGTCATGTAGGCCTACACAAATGCCCGGGCCGATATTGACACCCAGTCCGCCCCTGTTTCCGGTGCTTATAAAAGATAAGTACTAGTAAGATTATTGTATGTAGTAAAATTACAACACAATAGTCTTTGATGTTGTTATACTAATGAAGTTCACACCGAACAAAACGTCGGGTTCAAATCTCGGTGAATACTTGGATTTTGAATTTCGGGATCGATTTTTCAGGATGACCCTGAGTCCACCCAACCTTAATGAGTACCTGACATTAGCTGGGGAAAGTTAAGGTGGTTAGTCATTGAACTGGCCACATAATGCCTTCCTGAACCGTCGGGATCTGTCTACTTTTTTGGAGAACTAGAAAAGTATGTTGCACTTTTTTTTTTTGAAGCGGCGGAGTGATACTTAAATGTCGGTAAACAAAAAGTGTAAAATCATTCAGATGTACTTCTGGCAGACAGAAGCATATTACTTTGTCTAGATCTCGTGTAACTGTGGTGTTGTCTATCTTCTATCCTATGTCCGAATACTAGAAATAAATATTATGTAATTAATTTTAAAAAAAATAAAAACAGTGACATCTTCTTCGAACAAAAGAAATTTTAAACAAAGTTTCCAGTGAGACATTTTAAGTGTGTGTGTGCCAGTGTGTGTGCCATTGTATGTGCCATTGTGTGTGTCATTGTATGTGCCAGTGTGTGTCATTGTATGTGCCAGTGTGTGTGCCAGTGTGTGTGCCAGTGTGTTTTCTAGTGTGTGTGCCAGTGTGTTTTCTAGTGTGTGTGTCAGTGTGTGTGCCAATGTATGTGCCATAGTGTGTGCCATTGTATGTGCCATTGTGTGTGCCAGTGTGTGTGCCAGTGTGTGTGCCAATGTGTGTGCCAGTGTGTTTTCTAGTGTGTGTGCCATTGTATGTGCCTTAGTGTGTGCCATTGTATGTGCCATTGTGTGTGCCAGTGTGTTTTCTAGTGTGTGTGTGCCAGTGTATGTGCCATAGTATGTGCCATTGTGTGTGCCAGTGCGTGTGCCAGTGTGTGTGCCAGTGTGTGTGCCAGTGTGTGTGCCAGTGTGTGTGCCATAGTGTGTGCCATTGTGTGTGCCAGTGTGTGTGCCAGTGTATGTGCCATAGTGTGTGCCATTGTATGTGCCATTGTGTGTGCCAGTGTGTGTGCCATAGTATGTGCCATTGTATGTGCCAGTGTGTGTGCCAGTGTGTTTTCTAGTGTGTGTGCCAGTGTATGTGCCATAGTATGTGCCATTGTGTGTGCCATAGTATGTGCCATTGTGTGTGCCAGTGTATGTGCCATAGTATGTGCCATTGTGTGTGCCAGTGTGTGTGCCATTGTGTGTGCCAGGGTGTGTGCCAGTGTGTGTGCCATTGTGTGTGCCAGGGTGTGTGCCATTGTGTGTGCCATTGTGTGTGCCAGGGTGTGTGCCATTGTATGTCCCAGTGTGTGTGCCAGTATGTGTGCAGTGTGTGTACCATTGTGTGTGCCAGTGTGTGTGCCATTGTGTGTACCATTGTGTGTGCCCGTGTGTTTTCCAGTGTGTGTGCCAGTGTGTGTGCCATTGTGTGTGCCATCGTATGTGCCAGTGTGTGTGCCAGTGTGTATGCCAGTGTGTGTGCCATTGTGTGTGCCAGAGTGTGCCATTGTGTGTGCCATTGTGTGTGCCCGTGTGTTTTCCAGTGTGTGTGCCAGTGTGTGTGCCATAGTATGTGCCATTGTGTGTGCCAGTGTATGTGCCATAGTATGTGCCATTGTGTGTGCCAGTGTGTGTGCCATTGTGTGTGCCAGTGTGTGTGCCATTGTGTGTGCCATTGTGTGTGCCCGTGTGTTTTCCAGTGTGTGTGCCAGTGTGTGTGCCATTGTGTGTGCCAGTGTGTGTGCCATTGTATGTGCCAGTGTGTGTGCCAGTGTGTGTGCCATTGTGTGTGCCAGTGTGTGTGCCATTGTGTGTGCCCGTGTGTTTTCCAGTGTGTGTGCCATTGTGTGTGCCAGTGTGTGTTCTATTGTATGTGCCAGTGTGTTTTCCAGTGTGTGTGCCAGTGTGTGTGCCATTGTGTTTTCCAGTGTGTGTGCCATTGTGTGTGCCAGTCTGATTGGCTCAAAATAAGAGTGAAAATAAACAACAAATAACTTTAAATTCTGTCGGTACTGTCCCTTTAATATTAGATACTGTTGTGGACGGTCGTTGACTTGTAGCACCACACCGCTGGTAGACAACTAAACCGCACTAGGCGTAACCTAAATGACCTCTTTGTGAACAGCCAGGGAAGCCAACGAGTAAATAGATTTGAAGTCTCTATTTAATAAACACGACAAGGGCAACACAGAGACACTCGTTATTATCTTCTCCTTTGAAGTCACCTTTAAGAAAGGTAGCAAGCAAAATATAAACAATATTTTTTTTACACCCCCCCCCCCCCCACTTTTCCAAAAAAAGGCTATCTAAAGGAAAGAGCAACACACTTATAACTACATCTCTTCATAATGTAGAAGTTATTTCCCTTATTCGATTCCAAAGACGAAAAAAAAATATCACCAATAATAAGGTTACTGAATGGTTAATTTTTTTAATTTAGTCATATTTTATTAGGTAGAATGTTTGAAGTTTCAAATTGATCCTAGAAAGCGTAAGGGAGAAATAACGTGTTACAATTATTTAAGGAGACGAATTCAGCCGTATCTGTGAATACTGGAAGATAAATTTGTTTTTTGATATCCAACAAATTATGAATTACCAGAAATTAATTGGCTAATTGGTTATTTCTTTTTTTCATTTATTGTCTATGCCAATGAATAATTGTGCAAAGATTTAACTTGATCCGAGAATGGCTGTGGAAGAAATAACGTCAACAAACTTTTTACCTGAAAGAGTTTGTGATATAAGCTGAGTAAAACAGTGGAGCATCCATTTTAACCGCTAGTTGTATGAGCGACACAACACTATATAGTATATATATATATATATATATTAGATAATTAGTAAGTATCATATTTAGCCCTGCCAAAAACTCGCCAGACATATTTTTTTGTGTTTCTTAATCCATTATCGAGATATTAGATCTAGAACTCTTCCTTCTTACACTGCTGTTAGTCTCAGTCAACACGAAGAAACAAAATTACATTTGGACGATCTGAACATTTCTTTTTCTAGAAACATGGATTACAGAGTACCAAAAATAGATCCTCGATCGCCTCCACTTGGACTAAAAGCAGTGAGAGAGATGACCTCTGTTATATAACAGAGTTTCGTGATCGCATTTATTTGTGACGCCAAACCGTTTGACTAGGAAATAGGATAGATCAAGGGACAGCACTCGCTCTAGAATGAGATTTCCAAATAATGTTTTTGGCTTTTAGAATAGCGATTCTAAAATTGTACGCAACAGAGACACACTGACATGGAAACAGTTTATTATAGCTTGTATATAGCGCTACTTTCATGCTTATAGCATGCTCAGAGCGCTTTTGGTCCAATCTCATTTGTGGACCAGTGGGGGGAGGGGGAAGGGGGTATCTAGGAGATGGTTTTCCGTGCTGCGTTTAGGCGCTCAGTAAACACAACTCTGCCAGAGTCGGGTGTCGAACCACGAGCCCCTTTCTAGGTAGCCAAGCCAAGCCAAGTTCAAGCGCACTTGGCCTTTCGACCACGCTTCATTTATTATATCAAAATAAAAGTTAAAATTAAATCTAATAACTATATGACACTGATATTACAACGGGAATTGGATTTAATCAATGCACATTATTGAACACCATGATTAATACATTAAAACAAAACTATATTTTACTGTCATTTTTACCTACAGGGGTGGAGTTCCACAGACGTAGACCCTAAACAAACATAGCTCAGTTTGAGATAGACTAATCGTCATGGAAGCAACCCATTGCCACCTCACAGGCCCCCACGACTTGACAACAAGCTTATGGTCTCCACAGCCAAAATGTTGTGATGTTGCAGGTCAGTGCTCGAGTTGGTATACAAATTCGAATACCCTATTGATAGGTAGACAAGCGGCTCATGACACGGAACCACGCATCGCAATTTAACCCAATGGTCAGACGATTTCATTCGCGCTAATTTATCTTATTAAAAAAAAAAAAAGCTGTATTTCAATTTCTCAAAAGGTATATAATAAAATACAAATATTTATTTCGTTCACTCATGACCTCGAATTGTATTTGTCCACACAAATTTTTATTACATTTTGTAACCGAAGAAAAAAAAAGTGTGAAGTGACATCGGAAAACATGAGAACCGCGCTTTACTTTGGAATATTCGAGACACTATTGATCAGGTTTACATAAGCTAGGGTGTCAAGGCTATTTATCAAAACAGAGTCAAGAAAAACTATATTTTCAAAACAATGATATATATACAAATATACATTTCTAAATAGATATTTAGACTTCAAAGTATTGTCTTTTATTTCGTCTGTGAAAGACACAAAAAGCGCAGGCGAACAACTTGATACAAAAATTAAATTAATGGGGAAGAAATCCTGTCATGAAAGCAGACATTCATTGAATTCAAGAAACAAATTTCAACGCTCAAATTACTTAAGAATAAATCTGAGACGCTTCCATTTTCAGCAGACGTATTACGTAGTTCACCTCTGCTTTCAACTAATTTCATTAAGTCAGCTGATGGTACAATGAAATGCAAAGATGACGCTTTTATTCCTTATCATTAGGATGAGTATCTGTGTACTTATCTCTTATGTGTGTGTGGAAGTATTTATTATGAAGATATAAAGTGTAAAGATTTTGATTTTTTAAAAACTTTTTACAGATTTGTGTAAATAGTATTTAATATAATTTGCTTAAAGAATTTGTAAAAGAACCTTTTGCCTTAGAGTTCAATATCTATAACGTGTCTTTCTTTTCAAACTCAGTATCTTATCTTAGTTCTTTTCTTATTAAAATACTATCAAAATCTATCTATTGCCCGTCATGGTCGGCATGCACAACTCAGGTGACAATCACCCCTCCCCTTCTCAGGATTAATAAAAAATTCGTTTCGTAAGTATATACAATTGCAATTTTATTTTTACATTGCGTTTCCCATCAATGACGGACATCTATAAATAAATATTTTGTGTGTGTTTCCGGAAGTTTTAATTAGCTATACATTTAAAAAAATGGTCTTTTTGGTTTTCAAAGCACTGAAAAATTAAATCTCTAAACTCTTTCGGTTGAATGAAAAACATGATATGTAACATATAACCAGGGCCAGTCTTATGCCACTGCAACCTATGCGGCCCCGCTCTGATTCTAGGTCTATATTAATTAAATTAAACCATTATAACTTATATTATTAGTTTCCCGTGTCCTCCTTATTTTCCACTGGCTCATGGAAATCTCCTGAAAAATAGACGAAATTGTCATATTGGGGTGTCATTCATTTACTTGAGCTCAACAATTCACGAAGATAGATGGAACAATTTGGCAAGTTTTACTATGCAAGAATCAGAATTTTGATGATATGCTGTATGACTTCGCTACACGTCGCTATTACACTTATCGCTAACCAGGGCCCCGCAATTGTTATGACCGGCCCTGCATATAACAACAGTAGCACTTAGGTACCAATGTTATTAAGAGAAAAATTTAAAAAAAAAGTGGTACCTTAGAGCCGCTTTATGATATTGTACATGTCAAGTTTATTCATAATTTGTTTCAGCGCCAAAGCTTCAAACTCCATTTATCTTTTGCTAGTAGTTCGTGCTATTTAAATCGCGATCCCTCAAAAAGGCGTCCTTGACCTTTCGTAATCTCTCCCAGTGTAACTCTTCTTATTTTCTAACGTTTTTCTTTAGGTTACCTTATATCGCCCCCACATCTCTCCTTATGGCTTTCTCTTCTTTTTCTGTTACTAAATTTATTGATTAAAAATGTCGTCCGGATTTTCAAACGAAACAAATAAA